>NC_092816.1:114365699-114665699 GCF_023375885.2 Dermacentor andersoni | reverse complement strand
TTTATATTTTGTTGAGAAATTGTTGAAAATCGCAACATTTCGAAAAATGAGGCAGTCGCGTTTACAAGGATTTGACTCGGCAATTAGAATAGATATGATAATTCTGTGTACTGCATTTAACGACGCGTCTAATGAAAACGAAATTGGTACACTGACCTGCGTGATAAGCATCCTAATAATTTGGACTAGAACTTTCGCAAAACGCTTGTAAACATCGTGATAAATTCTTTTAGGAGATGCATTAATATACCAAATTTGCCCGTTTTAGATATTACAATGGTTGCAGTTTAGACACTGGTGATGTGCTTTCCTGGTGCGGTGTTTGTGAACTGCAAACTTCGTGCAGCTTTATTTTTCAACCTAACAAATTTTAGGCAATTTTTGTAAAAACATTCAGACCCTAAGTCGAAATTCTGCTTCCTACGGTCACTAGAATTTAACCTTCGCATTCAAATGCATCCAATTTAATTAAAATTGCTTTAGGGTTATCGCAGAAATGCACAGGCCGTATTCTGTAACGGTTCGCTTTGAAACTGGTTCGCTCTCACGAACGCCATTAGTCGGCGCTTCGTTGTCGTCATCCCTGGTGGGCGTGACAAGAAATTTTGTTGTCGTCACACAGGATGTCAATCATCTAGAAAGGAACCCGCAGTCTGCTACGGGAGGAACCGCGGAGAAGTGGTTCGCACGAGGGTCGAGCGCGGCGGCGAGCATGGTTTTGTGTGTTGCTAGGGCAAACGTGGCCGTGTGCTAGTCTCGCGCTGGCCGGCGCGACGAGAGGGATGCATATGGTGGCTTCTTTGGTTGTGTTACTGGCGAGCGTTAGCCAAAGACAACGACGTCACGAGAGCCAATGGTGCGACGCGTACAACATGAGCGAAGGCGAGCTGCGAAGGCAGTTTAGGCGCCCCAAAAACAGAATGCGATAGATTTGCGACGAGCTAGAATACTGCGGACCACAAGATTTAGTAGCGTTGACACTGCGACGTAAGTGCTGTGCGTGTTACATTTTTTTTTTTTTTTGCTATGGGTTGCTTTCAACAGTCCATCTGGAATGTAGAGGCTGGTGGGTTGTCGCAACCGTCGGCCAGTCGCCTTACTACCGCCGACGCTGGGTCATTACGGTTGAGGCAACAGAAAAAGGGGTGTGAGTTTTCTCTCCACGCTGCAGGAGAAAGCCGCAGTCAAGAACGCTTCCTTGACCGCGGCAAGATTCTCGAAGTTGTGGGATGTGTGGACGGTACTCTCATCCACCCCCCCCCCCCTCCCGTAATCGTCCACCCTAAGAAGCTCAACGACGGCTAAACGAAATCCTATTAGAGCCGCGGCCTACAAGTAGAGAACTGCTTTGATTGCTTAACGTATGCCACACCACTTAGCGCCAAAAAAACAAAAGAATAAAGCAACGCAGAAAAAATTTCACCACTATCTGTCTGCGTGGGAAGCTCAGTTATTAGTGAAAACTATATGTGCAGGTGTTGTTTACAAACCAATATTTTTTTTACTGAACTTGCAACATCCTTCAATTACTATATCGTCCACAAGGTACAAACAAAAATGATGACGTGACCTTGCGGCGCCGCTCGTTCATTGGTCTTCCTCGCGCCGCGACATTCCATTCTTTCTCCGAGTGACGTCACCCAGACCGAACAGCCAGACCAAATTGGTTTCAATGCGAATCGTTACAGAATACTGCCCCAGTTCTTTGTTTTACATGTGCCTGCAGAGACGACATCTGAGTTGGGCTCGAGCTAAAGCTTCCTCTTAAATGAAGTGTGCACCGTCGCTTTTGTACTGTCTTCTTCATAAGCCAAACTCGCAACTAAATGCAGTGTACAAAAGAGAAAGCGTTTTGAATACTGCGCCTAATTTTGAAAACCTGCGTCGATTAATAAACGCACTGCATGGCCCTTGTCCCTGCGCTAAAATAAGACAGTTGCAGCGTAATTTTTTTTAACATTTAGCTTTATTCCTCTGCGCTGCAAATAATTTAGAAAAATATGTTTTCCAGCAGATTAGTGCTTTACAAGTATGGGGCCACAATGACATATTATAGGATAATGCGTTGTTATGCTCACAACATCCGTGATATTTCTTTTTCATTTCAGAGTATGACAAAGCAAGAACTGCAAAACATGACACCATATATCAACTACTCCTGCCCACTTGGCTTGTGCGAAAACGGCAGCTGCGTGAACTGCAACACCTCTTCGTGGTGTTTCAGGCACGAAGTCTATACCATAGGGGCTCCAGAATAGACTTACAATGGCTTTACAGTAAACTTTACTTAGGTATTCCTAATATCAATGAACTCCATGCGTGTACCATAATGAATTTGTACGCGGACTTGCCCCAGTGGTACGCAAACATTTGGTTTCAGTATTAATTTAAGCTTATTGCACGCAGTATGGTTACTACAGTTATATACATACAAAGGGAGGCCGCTTAGTCAACAGACTGTAGGGGGAACTTCCTACTAGTGTTGACTTGAAAGCATAAATAAGCAGCACTATACACCAATATATAAAAAGATACCAGCATGTTGATGTGGTGCTGTTGCACACACACACACGCACACACACACACACACACACACACACACACATATATATATATATATATATATATATATATATATATATATATATATATATATATATATATATATATATATATATATATATATTCATCATCAGCAGCAGCAGCCTAGTTACGCCCACTGCAGGGCAAAGGCCTCTCCCATACTTCTCCAACTACCCCGGTCATGTACTAATTGTGGCAATGCTGTCCCTGCAAACGTCTTAATGTCATCCGCCCACCTAACTTTCTGCCACCCCCTGCTACGCTTCCCTTCCCTTGGAATCCAGTCCCTAACCTTTAATGACCATCGGTTATCTTCCCTCCTCATTACATGTCCGGCCCATGCCCATTTCTTTTTCTTGATTTCAACTAAGATGTCATTTACGGGCGCTTGTTCCCTCACCCAATCTCATCTTTTCTTATCCCTTAACGTTACACGCACCATTCTTCTTTCCATAGCTCGTTGCGTCGTCCACAATTTCAGCAGAACTCTTTTCCTACGCCTCCAGTTTTCTGCCCCATACGTGAGTACTGGTAACACACAGCTGTTATACACTTTCATCTTGAGGGATAGTGGCAACTTGCTGTTCATGATTTGAGAATGCCTGCCAAACGCTCCCCAGCCCATTCTTATTCTTTTGGCTATTTCAGTCTCATGATCCGGATCTATGGTCACTACCTGCCCTAAGTAGATGCATTCCCTTACCACTTCCAGTGGCTCGCTACCTATGGTAAAATGCTGTTCTCTTCCGTGACTGTTAAACATTACTTTAGTTTCCTGCAGATTAATTTTCAGATCCACCCTTCTGCTTTGCCTCTCCAGGTCAGTGAGCATGCGTTGCAATTGGTCTCCTGAGTTACTAAGCAAGGCAATATCATCAGCGAATCGCAAGTTGCTAAGGTATTCTCCAATAACTTTTATCCCCAAGTCTTCCCACTCCAGGTCTCTGAATACCTCCTGTAAACATGCTGTGAATAGCATTGGAGAGATCGTATCTCCCTGTCTGACGCCTTTCTTTATTTCGATTTTGTTGCTTTCTTTGTGCAGGACTACGGTGGCTGTGGAGCCGCTATAAATATCTTTCAGTAGTTTTACATACGGCTCGTCTACACCCTGATTCCGTTATGCCTGTATGACTGCTGAGGTTTCGACTGAATCAAACGCTTTTTCGTAATCAATGAAGACTATATATAAGGGTTGGTTATATTCCGCACATTTCTCTATCACCTGATTGATAGTGTGAATATGGTCTATTGTTGAGTAGCCTTTATGGAATCCTGCCTGATCCTTTGGTTGACAGAAGTCTAAGGTATTCCTGATTCTATTTGCGATTACCTTAGTAAATACTTTGTAGGCAACGAACAGTAAGCTTATCGGTCTATAATTTTTGAAGCCTTTGGCCTCCCCTTTCTTATGGATTAGGATTATGTTAGCGTTCTTCCAAGATTCCGGTACGTTCGAGGTCATGAGGCATTGTGTATATAGGGTGGCCAGTCTTTCTAGGACAGTGTTCCCACCATCCTTCAACAAATCTGCTGTTACCTGATCCTCCCGAGCTGCCTTCTTCTTTTGCATAGCTCCCAAGGCGTTCTTTACCTCTTCCGGCGTTACTTGTGGGATTTCCAGTTCCGCTACACTATTCTCTCTCACCTTATCGTCTTGGGTATTACTGGTACTGTATAAATCTCTATAGAACTCCTCAGCCACTTGAACTATCTCATCCATATTAGTAACAATATTGCCGGCTTTGTCTCTGAACGCATACATCTGATTCTTGCCTATTCCTAGTTTCTTCTTCACTGCTTTTAGGCTTCCTCCGTTCCTGAGAGCCTGTTCAATTCTATCCATATTAGAGTTCCTTATGTCCGCTGTCTTACGCTTGTTGATTAACTTAGAATGTTCTGCCACTTCTATTCTAGCTGTAGGGTTAGAGGCTTTCATACATTGGCGTTTCTTGATCAGATCTTTCGTCTCCTGCGATAGCTTACTGGTTTCCTGTCTAACGGCGTTACCACCGACTTCTATTGCGCACTTCTTAATGATGCCCATAAGATTGTCGTTCATTGCTTCAACACTAAGGTCCTCTTCCTGAGTTAAAGCCGAATACCTGTTCTGTAGGTTGATCCGGCATTCCTCTAGTTTCCCTCTTACCGCTAACTCATTGATTGGCTTCTTATGTACCAGTTTCTTCCGTTCCCTCCTCAAGTCAAGGCTAATTCGAGTTCTTACCATCCTATGGTCACTGCAGCACACCTTGCCGAACACGTCTACATCTTGTAAGATGCCAGGGTTCGCGCAGAGTATGAAGTCGATTTCATTTCTAGTCTCACCATTCGGGCTCCTCCACGTCCACTTTCGGCTAACCCGCTTGCGGAAAAAGGTATTCATTGTCCGCATATTATTCTGTTCTGCAAACTCTACTAATAACGCTCCTCTGCTATTCCTAGAGTCTATGCCATATTCCCCCGCTGACTTGTCTCCAGCCTGCTTCTTGCCTACCTTGGCATTGAGGTCGGCCATCAGTATAGTGTATGTTGTTTTGACTTTACCCATCGCCGATTCCACGTCTTCATAAAAGCTTTAGACTTCCTGGTCATCATGACTGGATGTAGGGGCGTAGAATTGTATTACCTTCAATTTGTACCTCTTATTACCTCTTATACCTCTTATTATATATATATATATATATATATTTATATATATATATATATATATATATATATATATATATATATATATATATATATATATATATATTTATACATATCTTTTCAATAACACGAAGTTAGTGCTGACAAACACGCGGAAATTTGGAATAAGTACAGGAAGTGCTATAGTTTACGAAAGCCAGATCACAGCCTCCCATATAGGGCACCAGGGCCACACCACTGGAAGCGCCGGCGCTGAAATCGTACTTGCGTGGAAGGTGGCATCACGTGACATCGTTTCGCTCCACAGAGACAGCGCGCAGCGATTTTATCCTGCTGTTAGCAGGCTTAATATTTTTTTTTATTGCCAATAAAACCTTCCCCGTGGTCGTTGGATTGTACCGATTGTCATATTCGAAAACAAACCAAGTGGCTCCGGATATTGCAGATGCTTTAATTTCGCTCATCATAGCCAAGAACGGAATATGGTCTTATTTTAGCCGTATTGTTCGTTAAGAATGGCGTGACAAGACCTAGTCTATGCCGAAGTAAACTGGTCTAAACTTTTTCAACAGCCTTAACGGGTAAAGATTTCTTCCAGGAGTTCTTGTTATGAGTAAGGTATTTTCTCAAATACTGCTAGCATTCGAGATTCGGCCGGATTACAGTTGGTATATGACATTCTTTTTTTCATCAGTAGCCTAAATAAAGAAGGCCGTGACTTCTGCATGATAGAAAAAAAATGTAAAATGACATAAATCTTGCGGTACAAAAGCCAAACATGACCAGCGGTGTCGCATAGTTCTTTTCTTTTGTTGTTTTTCCGTGCCTCCTATGCAAAAACACAACAAAGAAAAAGGACTAAATATTGCGCACGTATTATGGTATGTCTTATAGCAGTGGAGTGCATGTGAACGGGGCACGATTGTGCGAGAAGATACGCTTTTCATGCAGGAAATTAAAGAAGACGCGTGCCTATTCCCAAGGCTTTGCATTGTGGGCCTCACAAAGCATAGTAAACCGCGACAAAATTTATTCACCAGCAATATTGCTGGTAAATTGATAGACAACAGTATTTGCAGTGTAAAGCTATGGGGACATTGGAGCCGGATTTAATGGTACATAATTTTCATAGATAACAATTTGTATTATCCAGGCGATGCCACAGAGGCGTGTGTGCACGTTTTCCGGGAGAAAGTAATATTAATAATAAAAATGCCAATCGATCAAGCAATCGATGATTTCTTAAGTGGCAAGGAAAAACCCTACAGTTTGGGTGTTGGCGCATGCATATACATTTAAAACAAGGGAGAAAAAAAAGAAAACGTAAGGAAACTACGAAGGAACATAATTTAAAAAACACAATGAATAGAAAGGAAACAGGAACGCAAAGCCCGCGGAGAAAACAATGAAATTTACTTATGAAAAATATAGAGATCATGAAATAAAGCATATAAAAATTCTGTATAGTGTGGATGGTTGAGTGGAAAGGTCTACTTTCCCTGGTTATCATGCGTGCAATACGAAACGTGATATAAGTAAAGGTTTGGGGCAGGTGAGGATACCGTGAAGGAGCATAAACAGAAACAGGTCAGCACGGTTATGTCGGCAGCCAAAGTAAGCGCCGTGAGAATAATTCAACAGTGCTACAACAAGGTCCAGTGACCGTGTTGCCAAATATGTGGAAAATGCCAAATATGCGGATTGGTACAGGTTCCACCGGCACTTTTCAAGTTTGCTTTGAGAAAAAAGGTTAACTGCTTAGGGTGGATACAAGGGCGGCTTTAATGTATAACGTTTGTAACAGTTTTACTTAGTGAGAGCGTTTCCTCTTTCTTCTAATCTCGCTATCATTTAATGGTGAAGTCATTCCCAAACTACCAACTGCTCACACCACCGTCACTCAAGAAAGAAAAAGAACTGCGTGTTGTAAAACAACGTATGTTTATTTGATACATGGACACTTTAAACAGTTTGACATATTTTGCGTACAGTCGAAGCTAGTACCAGAAAATGCATGTATTAGAAAGTGATCTCTAGCTTCTTATACGGGAAAGGCAAGAGGAGAGGGTCGTTTTCTGGCACTGGTCGAACAAAGAAAGATCACCTCTGTGCGCGAAGGGCAGGCGCCTAGTTGTACTACATCTTCTTTGCGTCTATTTCGGCTACTACTAAATCCTTTCTAAGAATCGTTGTGGTAGAATGCTGCCTAAGCAACCCATTACGACTAGTATTGCATAACCCATGTTTCTAACGGTGGCCTGCTGAGGACCTGCTTAAAATTTTTGAGGGGCCAGCCAAGAAAACATTCTTTATGGAAGCTGTGTGGCAGTGGAGGGCCCGGAGATGCAACCCCTTTTAGTCCATAAGGTTAATCGGGCCCTCTCCTTTGGATTAAATGGCGTTTAATACGATGAGTATTTCTGCGCTAAATTACGACATCTTAAACCATCCTGTTTCTGGATACCTTTGTGGTAATTCCGCGTGGTTGCTGTGCTTTGCTCTTCCTTTTAGTAAAGATCGCAAACAAAGAAGCTGGCTTCCTATATTGAAACGAAGTCGCAAGCTGGAGCTATGAACAATCGAGATCACTATTTCCTTGTACCCCAAAAGCTTACTGCACTGCACGGGCATGGAGAGATACAGGATCTGAAAACTGTCTACTACAACTAGAGATGCAATTCGGCAGCGTGACTAGCCAACAGGGGCTTTCTTTCACTACGGATGTAAATACTAGCACAACCTATTTTCCATCTTTGAAAATTGTCCACACTTGAGGTGTATATTGCGAGACAACCAGAGAAGCTGTTCTGTATGTCACAAATTCAGCGAATGACGCTGTTTTTAGATGTAGGCGAAACCTTCGCATGACATAACCTGCTGGCACTACGAAGACTGCTGCTGATGTAGGCGATGACATTAAGCCGTGTGCAAATTGTTGATTATTTGTCTATTTGGTTCAAGATCTTATAACGGGCAGCACCACTTGTGCGCTCTCCCTTGCAAGGCTGGTGTAAATACCTCTACTGTAAACGTCATATTTTTTACCATAGATTATCTCGTGATTTCTTTGAGGCCCACAGTAGTATTTACGATTTATTGGAAATGCTGGGAGTGGACGGCTGCATACGGAGTGTCGATGTGACTAATGGGGGGCGTGCTCGGAAGCTGAACGGGAGCAATCTGCGCTGTGGGCTGAATTCATGACTCTCAAGAATGAAAGTCCGGCCGCCTGTCAGGAAGTACTAATAGGGGGTGAGGGCGGAGGCGGCTTGGCCGGCACAAGAATGTGCGAAGAGGTTCGGAGTGTAGGAGCACGAGATTTATAGATATGTAAACTTTATTGTTGCGTGAATTGAAATGCAAATTGTGCCTCGCCGGGATGAGCTCGCAACAGATTGCGCGGACGTTTTTCAGTATATACGTAAACAATCGTAGGCCAATGATCAGATGAACAGCAGGCTGTACTGAGTATATCTGACCAAAAGAGCCTCATACAGCGAAAGTTGCGATCTCTCAAGAGGGCTCACAACTTACTGGCAAGATGCAGGGCATGGGTCACACGATCTACGCGGACGACATCACTGTCAGGTGCGCGGGAGGCAGTGACGGACAAATCGAAGCCGCTTTCCGCGAAGCTGTCGACACTACCAAGTGCTTTCTAACAGACACGGGACTCCGGTGCTCCCCAAAGAAATCGGAGCTCCTTCTTTACAGCCCAACTAGAAAGGGCTACAAGCCACAGAACTGGAAACCTCCTCTGAAATCGACATTAATCTCTACAGCAAGTGCGGAGATCCGATTCTCAAATTCGCGTCCATTCGAATCTCGGGAAGGACACTCGAAGGGGCGGGCACAAATAGCATCACCATTCACAAACTAGCAAATAAGACGGATAGCGTCCTCGGTCTAATCAAGCGGGTAGCTAACAGTAGAGGCCTGAGCGAAGAGAATTTGATAAGTTTAGTCCACGCTTTCTTGTTATGCCATTTCACGTACATAGTGGCTATGCACGTCTGGAAGAGGGCCGAGCGAGACAAGCTAAATGCCATGATAAGAAGGGGGATCAAGAGCGCGCTCGGACTACCAAACTACACACGCGCCGACCGACTCCTGCAGTTGAGTATTCATAATACCCTGGGAGAAATTGCAGAAGCACAAGAAAGGGCACAGATTCTCAGACTCTCCGGCGCCCGGGCGGACAGACTCCTAACAGAGGTGGGAACAAGTGTCTCTCCGCTATCAAGAGCCCCGATATCGGGGCGCAACTATGGGCTCTCCAGAGGGCTCACGATGCGGCGGTCGGGCATGGCCTTACTGTGCCAACGTGGGAGCGGCCCGTAGCGCGCTGAGTTGCGTACCTTAGGACTTTTATTAAAGTTTTGCATCCATCCATCCATCCATCCATCCACAAGTACAACTACTTTTGAGTTTATTATGGCGAGATGCTTCGGTCACGAATTTTTATGGCAAATAACAACGCCGACAAATCTGCTCCCTTGCATCATAGGGCATTAACGTGTATGTGATAGGAATTAGCGGCGTACGGATCTCCTTGTGAAGGCGAACGCAGCCCATATCTCCGTGGCCAGTTCCATTTCGTCGCAACGCTGATGCTGACACACTGAGAAAATTTTTTTACACTCATGCGGAGTTGCGCGAGCCCTTCTATGCCTTGGTCCTTGCCCTATGTACTGAAACCCTCCGCATCAGCAAACAGTTCTGCACGAATAATTAGGGTAACATTTAAAACTGGCAGATTGAGGACTGGTGACTTGCTACAAGCATAAGCTTGGCTTCGTCTGGCTGGACAAATTTTTGTGACCGCTGTGAGACCAGCGCAATCAGAAACTCGTGCTCCATTTGCTCTAGCATACTATATTAAGTTCATGACCCAGTTTAGTGCAAGTATACTTTTCCGGCTGAACATTCCCGTTTTATGGTTTTATGATAGGTAAAAACTCTACCCCAACTTGCCAAAATAAAAAAAACAAGAAAAACGCCGTTTTCGCATCGATAAGTTTTCGAACGTTTATAGCTCCTCATTTTTGGCATCAAGGTCAGAGAACCGCTGGAAAAATTGTTTGTGCAGATGGCCGAAGACTTTTGTCGCAATTAGTGAGAGAAATGTATGAATTATTCAAGAGCCTACGGAATGCTCCGACTTTCGATTTTGCACCTACTTGTAAAGAAGCTGCACTTTAGCCTAGAAGGCTTTGTGTCTATGTACACGTCATGAATTAGTGTGCCTTTCATTGCATCTTCACAATAAGCTTATTCATGTAGCCTGTTAAGTCGACGCAGAAGGTCAATTTCTAGAGTCACTTGTAACTGGACAGTAGTGGCTCGGGGCGACCTATTTGGGCAGGGAACTCATTATTTGTTCCGTAAGATTAACGAAAGGAGACGAAACAATTCCAGTACTGAGCCGCCGAACTACTATGGAATATATGAGGTTCCCGAACTTAGATTCTATCTCCGTGAGAAATTCACCGAACCGGCAGTGGCTGAGTCCATGTGACTTGATCACACTACCAGCTGAAACAACAGGTTTCAGAAGAGAGAACTTGTCCACATACTTCCTACAAATAACCTCCTGGTGAATCATGATGTGAAAAGGAAACATTACTTCTCAGGATCTGACAATTATTCCAGCTACTAATATTTGTCATAATACCCCTTTTTAACTACGGACATGCTTCCATCATCAATTGTGAGCGATATTGGTTTGCGTAGCTTGAAAGTATACGTGGACACTGTCTTTATTAATTACAAAACTTGCTTCCTCGTCGCCATATCATGCGTGCTATGGACTGAGGCAAGGAACATTATATTATTATTATATTATATTATATTATCGCAGGCGAAGAGCTAGCAATAGCTCTCTGGAGCCAGCGGCTTTGGTGAAGTCGAGAAAGTTTCGGCGTGTTTTATGACTTGTCATTTTGCAATGACTACTCGAAGCCTTACGCGCCTATTACGGGATCTTCGTGTGAGGCTTCTGATTCGTCGGCACTTCCTCAGACGAGGCGTCGCCATGGTGTTATCCAGTAACGGCAGTGAAGCTGGCTCTCAGGAAAAAGCCTAACAGCGTGATGTTTCGTTGAAAAGCCCTGTTCTTATGTAGAGGTGCAATGGAGGGTTTATGGGGAAAAAGGGAGTGCGTGTGGGCAGGCCTTCATTGCATAGACCGCCACTAGCCGTGAGTCGGATTTGTCCGATGAGCAGTAGCTTGAAGACCTTTGGTCTAGAAGAACCCGAAGCTAAAGATTGGGATCTTTATTTTGATGCGTTAGTATTCTTAGGGTACTTCACACACTTTACGGGTTCGCCTATATATGTAGGTCTCTATTGTTATGCAGCGATCCGCACATTAATCAACGCGGTGCTTGACAGAGAGATGAAGACGCTTGCGCATGGGGCGAATCAGCCATCTTTTCTCGGCAAACCTTGCTTTGTAAATACTCTGTAATTATATCCTTCGCCTACATCCCGCCTTCGTCACACATTGGTGGTGTCGCGCGCTACGTCACGCCTCGCAACGGTACTACGCCGCGGCCGTTGCTTCGGGCGTTTGTCTGCAATGGCAGAAGACGCGGCGCACATCAGCGCCCGCCAGTTCAACTGTCATGCTAGTGCAACCTAGGGATGCGGGCACGTTTCGCTGTTCTGGAGAACGGGACGTTGAAGAGTGGCTGGCGCAGTACGAACGCGTGAGTGCCAACAACAGGTGGGACAGTAGCCTGAAGTTGGCAAATATTATATTCTACCTCTAAGGAACTACCAGAGTACGCTTCGATAACGACGAAGCTGAGCTCGGGATCTCGGGCACCTGCAAACAAAAACAACCGGATTTGTGTGGGAAGCCTGTTGGCCTGAAGATCACCGCGAAAAAGATGTTTCCGTCACGTGCGCGCGCGTCTACAGAGTCTTACGCCTCGTATACACAAGACGCGTTATTGCTAAGGCGGATGCCGTGATGGCGGAGGCCGAAATGGCTACGCTTATTTTGAAAGTGTTCGCCGACGACAACTTCAATCCTTTATTGTGCGACAAACATCGCCGACGGTTACGATACTCCCAAATGCTAACTTTGAGCGCAGCTGTTTATGTGTTTCGAATTCGCGATATATTGAGTCAAATGATTTTAATATGAACGACAAGGTCTTCTCAGCGGCGGCGCTGAGACTCTGCTCGGGCTGCTCGCTTAGCAGAAGCGGCAAAGGAAGCATTTCGGCCGGTTGCGTAGCGCCTTGTTCAGAAACGAATCATGAACACAGGAACGCATGGCTCGAGCGGAGCGCATCCTCTAGCGGCGGCGGTGGCGTAGGCGAAGTAGCTCATGCTTAGTGGATCCGAAGCCCACGCCAGTTCTTGGTTCCCATATATGGTATCGGTGGACGCGCTCGCCGCATACCTGGTCGTCGCCGTGGAGAACGCCTCCTGCGACACTCCGCTTTTCTGCTCGCCGTTTCGCCGCGATCTCGTACTCTGATTTCCGCTTCATGCTTCCGCTGCACCCCCTCCTCCGATTTCCTCCTCGCACTCTCTTCACTACCGGCGTCTTTCAACCCCAGCTGCACACCACGTTCACTTTTCATTCCTTCGCTGAGCTCTTTCACTCCGTTACGCCGAGGGGCGCGCATGCTCAACGCAGGAACGGGCGCCTAATAGCTGCTCTTTGCAAATTTTCTGCTGTCGACACCATTAAAGGGCAATACCGGTGATTTGGTCACCCGTTTGCCAGGCTTCCAACCACGGCGGCCACCTCCTCTTATGAAGACCACCCGGGAGCACATACGTCAGATCTACCAAATCACCTGACTCAGATAGTACACCGCGAAGATGAGACCACGACACATACCCCAATTCACGCCGTTTGCGCGTGCTCGATTGCGACTCCATTTGTAATAGCCATTACTCGGCAGGAGCTAGCCAACATGGGCATTCACTTTGTCTGCATCGAGGCCATCCCAACACAAGCTTCCTGGCGTTCTTTCTCATCCTATCGATAGCAGCCGTTCCATGCACGATGTCGCGACCACGCTGCGTGCAGAACCCCTGGCGATAGATCTATGTGCTTTAATTGTCGCCGTACCAGCCATGTCACCCTTTACTGCGTCACCTGCTGGTCCACGCCACCTCGAACGTAGTTCACCCCTTACCGGTGTCTGTGAAGCAATAACTTCGCACGTTCCCAGTCGTATATGCTCAATACCGATGCCCCGACAAGGATAAATAGTTGCTCATTGTCACTGTCGCCACATGCTCGCCTCCAGGGTGTCGGCCGTCGTCTCCCTCACCTCAGACTCACGGCCCGTCATCCCTCTTCAGCTCTGCACATGCCTTTCAGGACAACCAAATGGTGCAGCAGAAGGTGGTGCCACTGCATTGATGACTTTTACCACAAATCCTCTTCTCACGCTACCGATGAGAAGAAGCTTGTTAGACGTCGATGTTGATGGCGTCGCTATTTATGCGCTCATCGACACTGCCGCGCACCCCTGCAATGAGAACAGATCTTCGCAGATCTTTGCCTTTGTTAGGTGTCACTCCTGGCGCCTCCTCCTTCCTTCGCGTCACTAATACACGGACTGCTTCTGTTCTTGCTATATGCTCCGCCCCTGTCTGCGTTGCTGATGATTCCACTCCTGTTCAGTTTGCCGTCATTGAGAATCGCCCCCATTACCTAATCCCCGGCTTAAATTTTGCGTGACTGGCGCTCTTCAGCTTGAGCCGCCCAACTTCCCAATATTGCAGGTGACCCATAACAACACTTATGCTCTCGCCATCACGTTCGTTTGCCGCCTCAAGCTGCCACATGCGTTAATTTGATGTATTCACACTATATTACGAATGGCGACTACGTGCACTCTCCGATTGTCGATGTTCCGCCCGGCCGCAATGTCACCCTTGCTCACACCATTGTTTTCGCTGCTCACAATACAGTGGTCGTTTCCTTTCTAAATGTCATCTATTGGCTAAGGGTTTTCCAAAACGCATGTCGCAGGCCACATTCACGCGCTTGATCCCTGCAAGATTGCCGTTTGAATACAGATGTTTCGCCACCTTCTTGCTCCACCAACTTTACTCTTTCGTATCTCAACGATATTAAGAAGGTGATCGCTCCCAATCTGACCTAAGCGCAAGCTCAAGACCTCCACGGCATCCTGGCGTCTTATCGTGGATCCATACATGGATGAACGCGATGCTTGGCCAAGCCATGAAGACGACGATGAAGATGTCTGCGCATGGGGCGGATCAGCCGCCTTCTCTTGCCCTACCTTTCCTTGTAAATTTTATCTAAATATATCCTTTGCATAAATTTCGACTTCATCATACATCCTTGTTTCTATCGGTATATCTGTCTGTTTTCCAGCATACCTGAGTCGTTGGGTAGCTCATGGTCGAATGGGTAGCGCTGACGGCTGCTGTGCTGAGGTAACAGGGTCTGAAACTAATCATCGAATTTTTCCTTTATAATTACTTCTCTCCACCTTGCGGGTTTTCCGCATAAACATTAAGTCAAACTCTTGTCTTTGCTTTGGGTTGTTGACAAGTACGACTTCGGCCTGCCCTCTGTTAGCCGCCCGGGTAGCTGAGATTCTAGAGTGGCTGCCCCAGAAAGGCGATGGCCCCGGGTTTAAGTAGGACCAGGATGAATTTTTCTTCAACGGCGAGGCTTTTCTTTCGAGAAACCCGTATGGGTTTCCTTTGTAGCAATTGCTACGATTGGGTGGACGTGTCATTTTCCCCTTATTAATTACTTCTCTCCACCGTGCGGGCTTCCGCAGAACCATTAATTCGGATCAACTTTGGCCACTCAGTATGAGGCAATGTTTACATATGCTCCGCTCTTCAACGAATATATTTCACGCCGATATGGGTCACTGTGAGATGCAGGATTGGGTAGGTAGCGCTGTTCGAAAGAACATTTGACGTCTACTTAGAGCGCTGGGTATGTGCCACTCGATCAATGAACCTCTTTAATGCAACTTTCGTCATTAAAAAGATCCTTACATTTCTCGGATTCTTGGCAGAATAGAAACAATGTGACAAGGGTTCCTCTAGGCCAGCAACTCGACGCGCTACCAGGTCGCGCTGGGTAGACGCCACTCTCAAAGAACGTCCTTCAGGGCAACGCTTTAGCGATCTGCGCCAGACAATACACTGGGTATGTGCCGCTCTTCAATGAACCTCTCGCCAGCTTGGGTTACGGAGTATGTGTCACTGAGTGTGCGGTAAGCGTGGGAACAATTCTCAGCGCTCGAAGCCGCCGGAGGGCAATGGCTCTCGTCTGGGAGACCACGCGTAGACTTTTCGGCAGTGCCACTGCACGGTGTACCATTCCAGAAAGAAGCGCGAAGGAGGAGCCCGGTTAACGCATGACGTGTGTCTGGTCGCTCGCACGCACCTGCGCGCCGCGCATTTCTGAGGCCAAACGCAGGCTTCGTGGTGGTGGCACTAGATGGCGCCGAGTGTTCGTAGGGAAGCACGAAAGAGGAGTCGTTCATAAGACTGCATGCATAGCTTGTTTTGACTGGCAATATGCTGCGTTAGTACAGTGATTCAATGCTAACGTATTACCTTCGACAGTAATGGTGAGTTGGGTTATGCCGCAATTTTCGCCGATTGCCTTTGCTGCTACGCGACCAACCAAGCTGTATACAGCTCCCATAATACTAGGAAAATATTAGGGTCTGGTTTCTACGAAGGCAACCACACCTGTGGGATCAGCTTTATATCGACTTTTTATAAAGAATCAAGAGCACATAGCGTCGAAGACGTAGGAAGCGCTGTCAACGTGGGAACTGCTCGACTCGCAGAAAAGGGACCCAGGAATATTTATCCACGTAAAAATGGTGCAGTAAACTTTACAAGTCTCGTGCTATTACGAACCTAAACTATGTCACTCTATATCGAAAAACAACAACAACAAATAAGTACGCCCGTACTATGTACAGCTAACCTGCTGAGTAACGTGGACTTATAGCACTATTCAAATGTCATTTTGGAGTGCTTGGTACTAACCAGTATACTAGAATATGCAAAAGCACAATCTTGAAACTGCAGCCATGGGCCGCATGCAATAATATGAATATGGTTTGCACGGCATTAAGAATATTGGCACCTGGTTTCTTACATTTCTAACTTCTAAAAGCTTTCTAACTGCTCCAACCTACTTGTGAGGTTGATTGTAGTTGTGGTTGGCTACGGATGCGTACATTTACGCGCATCAGCTTTTCAGTATACGAGCCTCATTGGTGTGAAATTGTGGTGTGGGGTCCTGTATTCAATTCGCACTGAAATAGTGTAGCATGGACATGTCTATAATTCTACTCTATTTAACTTCCCGGAATGGTTAGGGTGGGATGCTTACACATCTGGGAATGGTTTAGATAATTAATTACATTCCTTCAATTTCAGCGAGTGAAACGCTGAGCATCGTTTCAAGTTGAGCTTGTTGGTTGTTTATTATTACCGGGAACAACACAGACTAGCTGAAAAGAACATGTCACCTTTTCTTCATGCATTACTTTATTGTATGCGGTTTCATTTTCTCTTAAGAAATGCAAATAACCTATGGTGGGTGATTCTCCAAGACTACAATGGCGTACAATGACTACATTTTGTGCTGGAAAAAAAAAGAAGCAGCAATAATGTTGTCGCAAAGCAAGTCGCCCCTGCATGTTGTTCAACATTGTCAACCTTCCTACAGCATTCAGTGATTCGCACTTTAGGGAAGCTGCCTACCTTTACCAGATTTCGATTAAATTGAAATAAAACGAAATTTGGTTGCTGAGCGAGACCAGCTAATCAGGGGACCAGTGCATTTGACCTGACGGTACGCATTATGAACTTGACAACGGATACATAGACTAACAAAGGAAGAAAACAGACATCAACATGGGTAAGTGACGCACTCGGCGAACCACCTGCTATTCCAATTATGAACAATACACTATTGCCAGGCAACGACATGAAGTGGGCTAACTCCGAAGTGAAGCTTAAGAATGCACTAGGCAGAACGGACGTGAACTACCTCCTGCAGAAAATGTACACTGAGGGATAGCAATCAGTCCTCCAGCCGTTGTGAATGATGACATCAGCCTGCGTTTAATTGAAACAACATCAATTATCTCTGCTGTCTTAAAACGTTTTCTTTTTTACCAATAAGTTGCTTTATCGAATATTCATGCATTCAAATTGAATATGAAGTGAACCGTGTTCCGGTCTTCCTAGATTGTTCGAGAGCATACTTCGGCCGAAATGATTAATAATGGAGGTGAAAGCTTGAGGAATGGTGTGAAGAATAAAGCAAAGGTGTAAAATGTATTAGTATATGGAATGTGTGAGGAAATATTTTTCATATATTCTCATATATGATAAAGCAGCTAATGTAATTTTCAGTCACTGATACTTTTTTGACCGGTAGCGTCGGTAGGGATAAGGCCAATGTTATGTGCTTGATGTGGCGTCACACCGCTTTCCAAGTTGTGCATGTAGAGTAGTCTAACATTATTGCGCGCTTTTTATTGCACGAACAACAATAATAAACTAAGTGTCATCGTGAAGCCAGTGTTAGTATTCTTGCCTGCGTAAATTGGCCACATTAAGTACATTTGAAGTACAATCAACCTTTTTCTTTGCCTTATTGACATTGTTGGCAGTCAAGTGAGAAAAGCAAGCTAAATATTACATAGTGCGTACGATAATTCACCATCTACACAGCAGAATTTCTTACTCTCGCACGCGCGTTGAAACCAAGCGCACTTGAACTCGACCCCAATCACCAGCTGTCAGCGTACTCTTCGCGCTGCTGTCAATGTGATAATGGGCAGTTGAGGACAAAGGCATGGCGAGCGAACAATGGTGGGTAGCAGAAAATACCAGGCGAAGCCCTATTGCGCTTGTTCTTACGTTCTTTTCCCTAGTTTACACCGCTCCCGGCAAAAGGTGGCATTTGCTTAGAAGTGCCGCTACTTATAGACTTTGGAACGAGACGTTATCCCCAAAATGTCGTTATCACCGTTACCCTTATACTCTGGGTGTCTGTTAATACCGGTAGTGTTGTTGTAACCAAGGAGGGTGCTATCGACGATAGAAACATAATCAGAAAGGGTCTGCTGCCTAAAGGTTTTAGGCCAAAAAGCAGAAAACACAATATGGTCAAATATCTTACACGTTTCGAGAAATTTGTCCTCTGGGGTTCTGACGTATTGTATTCCTTTGCGTGTGACAGGTACGCTATGTTTCTGCCAGCCTTTGCTGACGTCAAAAGAACGTTCTAGCAAACAGGTCGTTCTGGAAAGGTGACATTTTAAAATGTCAGAATTTTCACTCCAGTGTCACGAAATGGGAGTTTAGTTTTGTAGAGGAACTATGCATTTGATACGTGAGCGCTTTTCACTGCCCTATTCTTTTAACATGGCCGTACTTTACGAGATCATTTTTTGAGGGCGCTGCATATCATATTGCATTCATATTAAAGAAGGTGATTTCTGTAGCGGAACTGTGACACATGCGATTTTACGAATTCAGATTGCAGCGTATTTCATGTTAAGTCGTTTCGCTGATAAAGTAGGATAAATGACGATGTCTTTATAATGATCGATGCGCATTAGGTGAGCGACACTTGCAGAGAGGTCCATTGCAGATTTATCTGAGTTTTCACGTCATTATTTTCGTGTCACTTCTATACAGACGCTAAAACTGAAAAGATATTTTTGCTTGCTGTATTTTGGAGCACGGCGAATGATTGTTCGACGCCTGCTGTACTAGCTTGCTGAATTCGGCAGCCACATTCGATGATGGCGCTGCTATAAGGACAACGTGTAAAGAGCAAAAAATTTAGCTCTTGTTCAGATATTCCTCTAAATTCATTGTCAAGCCCCTTTGAGTCTCAACTAGCTGCTGGTGCTTAGCAGAATTGAAAGAAATGTAAAAGAATGTATGTGGTTTTTGCGGCGCAGTGTGTAGACATAAAATGGAATGACGTTGTCCTAAGGCTTTGTCGGCAGTGAGGCATGGACGAACATATCCATAATGCGGAAAAAAAATTGAATTTTTCACATCGGCATCGCCTTTTTTTGCATGAAATGGTTAACGTGTGACTGCGACATTATTACGGACGTCTCGCCCAAGGCATTGCTCAAGGTAGGTCCTAATATTCGACTCATGACGGACTCTGTTAGTTCTACGTTGCGCTTGATCTATGGAACTAATATTCTTTTAACAAAGAACACGTCACACGTTGCAGGCATGTGCGAAGAGAGTGGTGGTCTTGTCGACGCTGATTTGCTGCTTCTAATGTTTGCTAGATCAATTGTTTAGCCCCATTTACAGGCATGGCACTGGAATTTGCGCAACAGAGAATGGCATGGAAAAACAAATGCTCACTGAAAATTATTGAGGTTATTCTAGAACTGACAGTGATGCTAACTTTTATGCCTGCAAATAAGAACGTAACAAAACTTAGTGCTGCTCAAATTGATACTTAAAAAAATACTGTTAAGTGAACCATCATAGAGAAACCGATAAGGCCCATATTGCTCCTGCGCTGAACAATTTGGTAAAGCAGGTCTACGATCTTCCCTACATAAGTTAGAAATCCAAAAGCTGTCGATGCATTTCTTGACTCATTATAATGAAATCCGCCGTTTTCCCATAATTTTTCTCTGGTATTTATGTTTTACTCCAAGATCTAACCCTGGGAGTTTTAGCCAGCGCCATCACTCACAAACCTTGGCGGTGGATCTAGAACATCCTTTGTACTTCAGGCGCCACGAGTATGTGATCTTGTTGTGTGAAGGCAACGGGTCAATAAAGTCCCAAATGCTACCTGAAGGCATCAATCTTGCCGGATTCAAGAACCTCCAAGGACAACGTAGGAGAAATTACTTGTACTAATTGAATTAAAGAAATGATTTGTAATGTATGTATGTGATATGTAAATTTTATGTAATAACGAGGGTCACGAATCCGGCAACATTGATGCGTTCAGGTTGCATGTGTGGCTTTATTGACCAGTTGCGTTCAAACAAAAAAGATAACGTATTCCTGACGCAAATATACTTGTTTGAGCTAAGTGCTACCATCTTCAATAATGTTTTTATGCGAAAGAAAGAACATGAGTATATTGTTCTGCGTGACGCTGCGTGCTATTACCTGCTGCGCGTCGCAGTCTTAACGGTTGGCGTAGTGAGAAATTTTGAGTCAAACGTGAGTAAAATGACACTCTTATTCACTAGTTTATTGGTATATGCAGCTGCGGTCTAATGAGGCCGTCCTTTCAATGAAACAGTGTTATTTAAAATTCTAATTGCATCGTTCACAAAAATACTAGTGGCTTTACCGCAAGTCTCCTTGCATATCGTTATTTTAGTTTTTAAGTATATTTATTCATGAATACCCTACAAGGGAACTCAGGAAGACATTGTGTAAGGTTGGAATATCATTACATCGACATGAAACAAGCGGTAATAAACAAGGCAAAAAAAACCACCTCAGCCAATAAATAGTTTTTCCCCGCAACGCCAATGGCATTCACCAGCAAGCTATAAGCACTAGATCTACAGACGGGGCGATAATAAAATATTCACGAACATCATTGTACTAGAGATTAGGCGTAAAACGCGAATATTGCCGTATCAATTGCTCAATCGTAGCAATGTAAAGTACGAATAGAAAAACAAGGAAACAAAAGCTAGGGAGAGAACAATGAAACTCTACCGTCCACGATAAGCCATGACATCACCGACAATGAATGGTGTTTTAAAATCACCCTTCTGGGTGCAGTGTTGTGTTGTGGTAGAGCGGAGCAAAATGGCGATTCTGGTGGTTTTCGTTAAGTATACTTTTTACTATATCTTTGCTTAAGGAGGCGTTTTTGTGAGTAGACGGGCCAGTGCTTACTCACCTCTTAACAGATGTTTGTGAAAAGATGGATGTGGCTTGAAGAATAAATAAATTAATAAACCATACAGTCCGTACAGTCTGAAGTCCAATGAAGTGCGCTTCTATCGAAGAGTTCAAAAAGTGCGCACTTTCTTCTGAAGGTCAAATGACGTTAATAATAAGCGTGACGTTCCATACGCAGCACTCACGAACCCGCACAGAAGAGCCACGTGGACAGGGTAACGAAAGGGAACATGGACTCGCTAATAGGAGAAAATTCATTTCGCATTGTCATGCACGAATACAACGGTCTAGAACGATAACCCTACAATATGCGAAAAAGTAAGAATAGTAGAGTTGGTTTTTCGTTAGAGGAGATATTCGTAATTTCACAAGAATATACTAATACATGGCTTGCAATTTCCTGTAAATTACCCATAATAGAGTGTATCCTTATAGAGTGTAAGCTATGCTTTTTCGGCAAGCCGCGCACAATAAATTTTCATGAATATATACGTGTCGTATCCAGCTCGTATATTCGAGTAAAGACACCTCAAAATAGTTACGTAATTTTAGCAGTTTTATAGACGATGCTATACGTCATTGTAGTAAGTATCTTCAGCTGAACACAGGCTACTTTCTGTTCATTCTGTATTTTGCAAAGCGTATTAATTACAGGCTGTGCAAATTGAAGCCCGTAAATTATTTCATTGAAGCGGCTTAAATTCATCAGTACATATAATTGCATACTGAGGTCTATCTCATGTATTCGGGACCTTTAATCACTATTAGTGAACCAAGTTCCCTTCAGCTTTGGGCCCCAATATTCGTTTAAATAACAAAGAGCATCCCTCGCCGCTTGTGGTACTAGCCGTTGTCCATCATACTGGCACGCCATGGCATCAGTAGCGATCGGCAAACGCTCTAATGTCACTATTACTTCGAATTCACTAAAGTATTGTCATAAAAGAAAAACCGTGCTCGGTTTTAAGCCTTCGTAAGGTTTCGTCAGTCTTCGCAAGCCTGTGCTTCTTATATAAAAGTGTCTACGCTAATTATTTACGCACGACAGTAATGCTGGAATAGAAAACAGGAAAAATTATTCCTTTGAACAAATCTGGCAGCAGAAAGTCACCTACAATTTATCGTACCACATCATTACCAGTACCTGGTGCAAAGTACTAAAACTTGTTATTTTTACTAACCTTGCTGATTTTCCTTGGTCTAATTGATATTTCGCGCCATCAGAACACGGATTTCGAAAATCATCTTCATGTGAGTCGCAATTGCTAATATTTACTCACAAACTACGTTAAATACTTTACCGTTCTTCTCTTCCCGATTGCACCCTTTTAGAGTTTACAAAAGCTTTTGACAAAGCGTGCCATAAACTTTGACTTTATTAACTAAGCAATATAAACTATGATAATAACGGTCTAAAATGGGCTGAGTCATTTCTCGTTAACTGCTCCCATTTCGTAAAAGCTAATGGTCATAACTCACCCCATAGCAACGTCCTGTCGGGCGTGCCACAAGGCTCCGTCCTGGGACCTCTGTTATCCCTTATCTACATTAATGACTTACCTTCAGAAATAAATTTTGACAGACACCTATTTTCAGATGACTGTGTAATCTTTGGAGAACTAACTATCAAACATGACCGCGTCACCGTGCTTCTCGCCAACCTTAATAGCGTCGGCAATTGGTGCCGATTGTGGCGAATGGAACTCACCAATAACAAGTGTAAATTGGTGAGAATATGGCGATGTAACGATAACCTGCCTGTGTACTGCCTAAGTAACGTTCCTTTAGAAACAACAAGCTCCTATGAGTACTTAGGCGTCCATATAACATCTAAATTAAAGTATAATCATCACGATCAATATAATATTCGCCATGCTAACAACTGGCAGCTATACTTTCGCCGTAACATTTTTCGTACTCCATCATCTTTAAAATGACTACTCTTTTAAAACCCTGTTATGGCAAAAACTAGCGTATGCTGCAGCTATATGGGACCCCTTTCACGAAAACCCAATACATTCTTGTGAACTAAGCCAAAACAACGCAACCGTGCTCCGAGCGTATATTCAGTGAAAACTAATCTGGGCTCTCAGCCACTGGGCACAAGTCGAAGTATTTCTCGTTTTTTGTTTTTTCATAAGCTGCATCCCCAGCCTATTTTTCACCCGAGATTCATATCGCGACCCTGTTACTTACCTCACCGTACTGGCCATCAGCATAAAGTTGGAATTGGGGAATGTAACCCGACAGATTTTTCGTCATTTTTGCCACGTGCGTCAAAAGATTGCAAGGATGTTCCCTCTGATATTGTGTCCTTTAACGACAATGAAAAAATTCGAAAAGCACTAGTTAGCACTTTATAACAGCAAGCATTTGTACGGACTACTGTTCATTGTTGTTTTAAATGTTGCTTATACAACGCCATAGTCTATTACTGTATAGATCAAACTTTCAACTGAAATTGCATAATTAGCAAATATTCTGCACATGTTCGTAATATATTTCCTCACTTTTTCTTCTATAACCCACTGCCTTCTCTAATGCTGAAAGGCGCTTAGGAAAATAAATAATAAATAAATAAATAAATAAATAAATAAATAAATAAATAAATAAACAAATAAATAAATAAATAAATAAATAAATAAATAAATAAATAAATAAATAAATAAATAAATAAATAAATGGTACATGCAAGAAGCTTAGAGCAAAGGAGCAACAGAGATATGGCAGAACTACATTTATAAAAGATATAATCGACTGAGTAATTTTTTTTTTTCTGGACCGCCTTGACTTTATCGATGCTAGTAGTTTTTGCCATACGTCACACCTATAATCTTTTTCTGGTATTAAAGGTTGCCGACAAATATTTTCGAGGTCACCCAAACCCTACCCCTCGCTATACGCTCGTCAGCCAAAGGATGACACTTAGCTAGTATAAAGGTGCGAGAACATTTCTGAGCAATTTGAATTCGACATTAAAGTGGGTCTTGAAATGCCGGATATGTCGTCGTCAACATTTTTGTCCACGCAAAGAATAAGCTCGGTTGATTTTGTGTATCAACAGGGCAGGCTGCAAACGTTTAACGTTGAAAGTAAACCATGCAACCGGATTCAATTTATCTGATTTCGCTAGCGCGTGGCAGCCGCAGCTGTTCCAGAAACGAAGCGAGTAAATGTAGCGTGACGTGATGATGCTTTCGGGCGCTGTTAACGAAAACGGAAAGTATTTCTCTGAAACAAATTTTATAGCGAATAATGTAAGGTGCTGTTATAATTGCGAGTGTTTTTCTAAGCTCTAGAATTTAAGGGCTGCAATTCTTTGTTTATCACAAATAATGGCAAATGGAAAAATGTCATGTCGGTATTCTGGAAAAACTGCATGACCCAACTCGCTGACCGACCTGCAAAGCATAACTGAAACAAGCCATTACTTAAATTGCTTACCTAAATGGCTACTTAAATGGCCCGTGGAAGATTTAGTCGTACGGGTAAGCACAAAGGGTGTCTCACAAAGAATGCTTCCTCACAAGAATTTCTTGGCAGTCTCTAAATAAAACCGGTACACATGAGAGGAGGACATCACCCTCCTCTCAAGGCGCAGTGTTACTTCTCAACAATTACACTATGCGGACTATGTGCCGCCTCTTTCACGGGGTGAGTCAAGTGTTGTTCACTTCCTGTTGATATGAGCCAAGCGTGTTGCCGCGTCATTTTCCTACGCAGTGTTTCTCTTTGAAGCTGGACTACATCGCATTAATTTTCAAGACAAACATGGCGTGGCGGATGGAGACGTGGCGCGCAATGTTGGCTGGCTTGCGCGGCGTGAAGCGAAAAAAGGCGGATGTTGGCGGGCGTTTGCTGCATTGCTGCGAACATCTGTGCAATGCACAAAATAAGAAGCATCCATTTCCGGTATTTTTTCCGTTTGATAATCGTTTAATAAGTTGTAAATGCATCAGCATACGCACGTTAGGATTGTCTTTATAATACGTTCAGAAGATATCTTGTAGGCATTAGCGAACATAGGGCCCTATAACGTAAAACTATTCCAATATGTTTCTATTCCAATCTCCTGACGTCAAATTTGCGTAACCACCAACGCAAGCACCGGGCGGTCACCCGCAGTGTTGTCTGTACAGACCAATCAAACGCTCTCCTCGTTCATAGGAGGTCACTTTTGTTTGCTTGAAAAACGAATAACATTGCCTACACTGAGCGGCTCGTCGTATCTAACTGGCTGACAAGAGGCGAGGAGAACGCTCAAGTGGAGAGGGATTCGATGGGGCCGAGCCACTGCACTGAAAGTCGATAACCGGATGAAGAGGGTGGTGCCGGCGTCTACGATTGGTCGGCTTTCCCTTACTTAGCTTGCGGTGGCTGCTCGAAAATCGCGGCGGCATGCAACGGAAGCTCAAGAATGACGCTAAAACAGACCCTCAGCAAATCAGAGTTGGCAGAATGAGGGGGTAAACGTGCCGAAATTGCTCGAAAACGTTACACGGCCACGCAAGAAGCTTTATTATACGCAAGTATACCCATGCCCTCCGGCAGGTGCGAGTAGCCAGCGTCCGAGCAATCGGCGGCAGCAATCTTTTATTCCTTTCGGAACGGGGCAGCCTGCGGCTATTCCGAAGAAAATTCACTTTTGTTCGGCATATTAATGCATCTTTATCGCGTACACGTCACTTTGACGCGGTGAGTTCTTGCGGTTTTGTGACGTAGCGTGACAGGCAGGTGAAGTGGGTGCAGCCCTAAAACTTTTTACCAATAGCCGAGGGCTAATGGCGAAAAGGGGTCGAATCAGAAATAACTGCATTTCTTTTTTCTGTCAAATCATGCATAATCAGTGTGTACACATCATATCAGATGGGTAGGTATCGCGGTATCCGTGACGTCGCGTGACAGACAGGTGAAGTGGGGGTGTTTGAAAAAAGTTTTTTACCAATCGTGGAGGGCTGATAGCAGAATTGGAATAGAAAAGTTTGGAATAGTTTTACGTTATAGCGCCCATAGCTGCATGCTACAGCTGCCACAACTTGTCAATGGGGTAAATGTTCCATTTATAATATTTTCTTTACTGTACGCATAAAATAAAAGAGGGAACATTTTTATATCGGGAATCGAGTAAGGTACCCCTGCTTCAAACTTCAACTCAATATGGTGCCTTTACGAAAGACGTTTTCAGACGCCTTAAGACACGGTAAATTAGCCTCTAAGCGAATTTTTTCCCGATCTCGGCTGTGAAAAATATTCTTCTTTTGCCATTCTACGTGAATATACACAAATTTTGCCTCTGTACAAAAATTATGGAAGAACTCATCTCACGATGACTGTCGCTGATAATGTGATGAACATTCGAGCGACAACCTATTTCTGACATAAACCTTAGTTAACGTCTGTAGATGAGATCTAACTTTTTATTACGACATACGAAAAGGCATTTCATTCAGTAGACATACCAGCAGTCGTAGCGGTGTCACGTAATAAAGGAGTACAGGACGCTTACGTAAATATCTTGGAGAAAGAGAGTGAGAGCGAGAAAGAGAGAGAGAGCAAATCATATATGAAAGGTAGGGAGGTTAACCAGGAGTGAGCCTGGTTGGCTACCCTTCATTGGGGAAATGGAAAAGGGGACGGAAAGATTAAAAGAAGAAGAGAAAGACTACTGGGGATATCATTCGGTCACTCAGTCCGGATCACAGACGGTGACTCAATCCGGTAGCTTTCAAAAATCGCAGCAACGCTTTTGTGGCTTTCTGTAGCTGCGATATGCGAGGCAATGGTCCCAAGATCTTGTTCAAGGTGAACGGTGTTCTATCTAGCTGATTGAGAGCTGTGCAGATGTCATGTCTTTTGTTTTCAAAAGATGGGCAGTTGCACAGTAGATGTTCTATAGTTTCCTCGACACCGCAGGCATTGCAGTCGGAGCTATATGCCATTCCAATCAAAAACGTATATGCATTGGTGAATGCGACGTCTAAGCGTAAGCGGCACAGTATTGTTCCCTCATTTCACGGAAGCCCTGGTAACAGCCGCAGTTGCATACAGGGGTCGAGGGAATGCAATCAATCTTTGGTGAATTCAGGTGTGTGCCACATTTCTAAAGTCACAAGGTACGCTAGCTTCCTTAAGTGTTGGGCTGCGTCAGTCCGCCATAAAGGCACAGAAACAAGGGTTGCTCCTTCGTGTGCTTTCCTACCAGCGTCATCAGCGAGGTCGTTGTCGGAGATACTGCAATGGCCAGGCAGCCACTGAAACGGGACGTCGCGTCCTTTCGCGATCATACGACGGTGCATTTCTCGTATCTAGTTCTTCACAGGACCTGCGACGAAGTGATGACAGAAGACATGGTAAGGTCGCCTTCGAATCCCCGAATATTGCCCACTGATTAGCGGGTTGGTTGTTAGTATAATCAGCGGCACCTCGGAGGGCAACAATCTGTGACCCGGTCGATGTTTTCAAGTGAGAAATCTTGTATCAGATGCTTATTGATCGTGATGGTATAGCCACTGCACCGGTGGAGCGGGTCTGAGTGGAAGAGCTATCCGTATATATGTGGACTCCGTCAAAGAAGTAAGTGTTCAAGCAATCCAGAGCTGCTTGCTTCAAGGCCGCGGTAGGCAGGTCGGTCTTCTTTCTTGTCCCTGGCACCGTAAGACGCACTTGAGGTTGTTTTAAACACCGCAAAACTGAGGTTGAATGTACTGAAGGTGTGAAGTCCGATGGTAGAGAGGCACGATGGATGTTAACCTCGTTGGAGAAGGACGCCTGTGGTCGTCGTTCTGGCAGGCAGGCAAGAGAGCTTGACTGCATGCGTGAAAGCGTGTCAGTACTAATGTGGGTCATGATCGGAGGGTTGTGAGCCAATATAATGGTTCCTGCTTTTGAGGCGCTCCGCTGAAGGCCTAGGCAAACACGTAATGCCTGTGCTTGCACGCTCTGAAGTTCTTGAAGATCTTATTTGCATGTTTTAGCAAGCACGTCAGAGCTATAACATAGCGATCTATATATAAAGGGCTCGGTATAACTGTAGTATGGAGCCTACTGTCTATCCCCATGTTTTCCGGCGATGAACTTGAAGATTTGAACAATAGATGTGAGCTTATTCTTCAAGTGGGCCCCCTGAGGGCTCCAAGAGAGGTCTCGGTCAACAATGACACCCAAAAACCAATGATTTCTCTTGTAGGAGATAGGCTGGCCATTGATGCATAATTGATAACGAGACATCGCTTTTTGCGTAAAAGCGACTAACGCACATTTTTCTTTTGGAATGGTAAGGCCTTGTGTGTGAAGAGAGTCATATGCCTGTGTTGCTGCTTTCTGTAGCCTTGCACGAACCTGCAGGCGAGTGACCACTGATGACCAGATGCAGATGTCGTCGGCGTAGATTAAGACACTCACTATTTCCCGTAAGGATTAAGGCAGCTCAACAAGCGCGAGGTTGAAAATAATAGGGCTTAGAACACCGCCTTGGGGAACGCTTCTGCAGTTGTGGTGGTCGGTAGTCGTACCATCTTCTGTACGTACGAACAAGGACCTTTGTGTCAAGTAGTTTCTGATCCATCGATATACTCGCCCTCCTAGTTCAATTGTCCAAAGTGCGTCTAGAATGTGTTGATGGGAAACGTTGTCGTAAGCGCCTTTCACGTCTGGAAAGAGCGCTACTGATAAACTTTTCCAAGGTTTTGGCTGTTCTACAGATGACATTAGATCGATGACGTTGTCAATCGATGAACGGCTTCGTCGAAATCGCGCCATAGAGTCAGGGTACATTTTGTGGTGTTCAAGGTACCATTCGAGAAGCATAAGGATCATGCGTTTCATGAGCTTCCTGACGCAGCTGCCAAGTGCTACAGGCCGATGCGGTGCCAGTTCGAGTGGTGACTTTCCTACTTTTAGTAGCGGTACCAGGCGGCTGCGTTTCCATTCCTGTCGGACGACACCACCTTGCCATGACCTGCTAAAAAGGCTGTGGAGTTCTCTTCGCTGTTCTCGACCTAGGTGGCGCAGAACAGTATTATTTATTTATTGATTTCAAGATTACTGCCAGCCTCTGGTTAGAAGCCTTAATCAGGAGTGGTTACATACATGACGAACAAGACTGAGAACAAGGTGTGAAGCGTGAGCAAAATGAAATAACACTGAATTTGAAAATATAAGCAGCGTGTCATTTACGAAAACGTAGCAATTAGCGCTAACAATGTGAAATTATTCCAGAAGAAAATGTAAACTGCTCTTAGCGGCAAGTTCAGAAACACTTAAGAGGCAGAAAAACTGAACTAGAATAATGTATGCATACCACGCGTGGCAAACGATTACAGAACATACATCCTGTCAGACAAATATAATGTGGTAGTGTGTAAAAATGTGTAGCAGTGGCAGAAGCATCAGAAAACACGTGCGTTCAATTATGTGGAAGGACAAACCGGACAAGGACATATGTTATGCCACGGCGCTCTGGTGAAGACGAACATCTACAGAGCGCCATAGCAGCTTCTAACTCTTCCATAGAGAATGGAGCGGCCACACTTGTATTTCGTGGACAGGGGATGTCGCTTAAAGCCATGTCAGATACTAAAACTGTGCCGCCGGAAACTTTCGCACAAAATTCTTCAGCAACGTCTATCTCACGGCGGTTTTGATAGAGAGCAAGGGCGTTAAAAGGGTGTCGTTGCTGCGGTCTTGAGCAAAGACCCCGTAGGGTACGCCAAACACGGAACAATGGCTTGCAGGGGTATAATGACTAGCAAAAACAATTCCATCTTTGATCGGCTAGCTTACCCATTCGGCGTTTTATCTTCTTTTGCATGCACCGCGCTTCTCTAAGGTCAACAATTGACTTTTTGCGCCTGTACTTCGTTACAGCATGGTGATAGGGTGTACGAAGCCTTTCCAATTCAATGTCATTCTCTGTACGCTTTGACGAATGTGTGAAGCAACGCGTACAATATTGCATTGCGTCTGCAAAAATGTCTTCTAATCTGCATGCGATATGTTTCGTGCAGGTGTCTTCTACTCGACCTTCAAACACTGATCAGTAGATTTGGGGAGGTACATCCCGTAATGCGGCGTCTAGTCCGATTCTCACATAGGTCGGAGTATGATCACTTCCGTGGGTTTCAATATCAGTGAGCCACTGCACGCTCGAAGTCAGGCGACGTGACACCAAAGTCAAGTCAAGGCAGCTGCTGTACGTTGTTCCCTGCAGAAATGTCGGACTTCCGTCATTTATAAGACACAGGTTGTGGCCTGATGCAAAGGATATTAGTGACCTGCCCCTCGAATTTATCCTGGAGCTTCCTCATATATGGTGGTGAGCGTTGAAGTCCCCGGTTATTATCCAAGGACCGGGAGTAGCAGCCGTAATATCTGCTAGTCTTTCGCTGCCAAACTGACTTGTAAGGTATAGGTAGACGCCAATAATAATTAAAGAGAGCCTCTTCTTTTTCACAACTAACACAGACGTATTGGTTACCGTCGTGTGGTGCTGCCAGATGGGAAAAATACGTAAGGTCCTTGCGGATGTAAACTTGAACCTTACTACTACGGACACACGTGGCTGAAACTAAAGGTTCATATTCTTATCGTGGCTGATAAGTTCGGTTCACAGATATCCAGTATAGGAAAGTGGTTGTCAAACACGAACGGTCGAAAATATGAAATACGTAACCTTAGGCCTCTCGCATTCCATTGGTAGGTCGAGGCACTTCTGACATCATCCCGGAACGATCGCTGTTGTTGTTGATGAGCCATGGTTCTACTGTAGAAGTTTTCAAGCACTGGACGTCTGAAAGCTTGTTAGAACCGGATTGAAGGCATCCAGCACTTGCAAGGCACTTCGAGCGGTTGGTGTTTCTAGCTTGGCCAGAAGAACATGAGTAGCAATCACCAGAGAGCTGATCATGACAACAATTTGTTGATCTTGGTCCGTCAATTTCTCAGGAACAGTCGAAGTCTCCCTCGCTGTAGAAATCTGATTTCGCTCAGTAGGAGTATGTAGCCTGGGTTGTGCATGCCAACGTCAGCAGCCGTGCTGTTCGTTGCACCTTTGTCCTTGGAGCTGACTACGTTTGACTTGGGCGGAATAGTGGGTGGTAATGTACGTGGCTGGCGCTCTGCAGAGGCTTTGGAGGTTCGTGATTGACGTCGGCGACGTGATCGTCGGCGCATAATAAATGTTGCTGCTTCTCGGTGGTAGAGACGAGTGCTCTCTATCTATTTTCTTCAATATTGCCATTTCCTTGCGAATCAAAGGGCATTCCTTCGAGGATACATCTTGAGGGCCGCTGCAGTTTGTGCACTTCAGCACACTGGTCTCGCACGTGTTAGTTCAGTGGGACCCAGTGCAGCGAGAACAGACGCTTGTGTTGTTGCACACACTACTCACGTGCCCATATTTCATGCACTTCCATCACTGCAGCAGTTTTGGTACGAAGGGGCGAACTGCGTGTCGGAAGTGGCCCACTTTTACATTCGATGGGAGGTATTCGCCTTTAAATATGATTTTGACACACCCTGACGTGCTGAGACGAAACGCGTTTGTGATGACGGTGTTTTCCGTAGCTGGTTTGATTAGGATCGACAGAGCGTAGTCGACAATGGTCTCGTCAACATCGTAAATTATGCCAGTACTGACTTGTTTGCCCAGCGCAATATGTGGGCGGACTTTCATTCCGTCAAGTTCCGTGACATTGCGCAAAGAATCCAATGCAGTCGCGTCTTCTACGTCAATCGCTAGGACGTTCTAACGGGTGTTCACTCCAATGTCCTTGAGTTCATTCAGAACCAGTGCCTCTAGATGGAAAGACACGGCTTGCCTGTTGAGGCGTCTCTGGTTGTCAGTGGCGAGAACTGGCGCGAACAGGATCGTGAGCACCTCAGTATTCCGCGAAGATCTCACAGTGGAGTCGCTTGAATTGGATGATGCGCTGAGAAACGTTCGCTTTGCTTTACGACTCCGCACCAGGTCAAAGGTGTCGTCACAAGAATTCTCGCTGCTGACATAGTACTGCATGGTGTCGTCGCTGTCAGTGGCGCTCTCGGTGCCGTTGCGCTTCCTGTAGGCAGCCGCCGCGGGAACTCCCGAGTCCGGAGGACGCGCGTGAGACTGCATGTTCATCGCAGTTAGGCAGGAAACAGCAGTTCACTGGCAAAGTCTAAGAAATCCACGAAATGAGTAGAGCTGGAAGACGGCATTCTGCGTGAAAGGCACTTCATCTTCTCAAATATCATGGAAAGTATCTACCGAGAATCCACAGCTACCTTAATACTCCATAAGTAGGAAGATACCTATGAAGAAAGGCGCCATACAAGGAGACATAATCTCTCCAGTGCTATTCACTGTGGGCTTGGAAGAATTGCAGATGACATTGTCCTACGCAGCAACGCTGGGAACGAGTTACAACAAATGATTAAGGACCTTAACAGAGAGAATATAAGAGTGGGGTTGAAGACTAATATGCAGAAGTCAAAGATAATCATTAATAGCCCGGCAAGGGAACAAGAGTTCAGAATCGCATGTAAGCCTCTAGAGTCTGCGAAGGAGTAGGTTTACCTAGGCCAATTACCCTGATCATGAGAAGGAAATATAGAGAAGAATAAAAATTGTTTGGAGCGCATTTAGCAGATATAGCCAGATCCTAACTGGAAGCACTATCATTAAAATTAAAGGTGCACAATCACTGCGTTCCACCGATGCTTAAATATGGGACCGAAATTTTGAGACTGACAAAGCTCGAAAACAAGTAAAACACCGAGCAAAAAGCGATGGAACGAAGAATGTTAGGCGTAACATTAAGAGACAGGAAGAGACCGGGGTGGATCAGAGAGCAAACAGGGATAGCCGATATGCAAATTGACATTAAGAGGAAGAAACGGAGCTGGGAAGGTCATGTAATGCGTACGTTACATAACTGGTAGAGCATAAGGGTTACAGAATTGGTGCAAAGAGAACAGAAGCGCAGTCGAGGGCGGGAGAAGACTGGGTGTGGTGATGCAATTAAGGAATTCGCAGGCGCTAGCTGGAATCGGTTGGCGCAGGACAGGGGTAACTGAAAATTGCAGGGAGAGGCCTTCGTTCTGGCAGTGGAGATAAAATAGGCTTGATGATGATGATGATGATGATGATGATATTCATGGTACAATATCGTTGATAGTATCATCTGAATCTTTAGCGTATGTGAGAAATTTTGAATCCCTACCATAACAGTCAGCAAAATATACAATCCAAGGCAAAAAAACAAAGATATGTATTCTTACATACATGAGCAAAAGTCTGTTTTTTTGCGCTGGGACAGTACTTTATAATTTTCTAAAGAAGCTATGCATATCATTTCACACTTTTGCACCGACATATAATGGGGAACGTTGACGGTGTGCATTATAAGTTTTCAGCAATTTAAATTTTGTATGCTCAGTATGTGTAGTATCCCGTGTAGGTGTGAGAAATATTGATGAGAGATCTGCCTTGTCCGTGGTTAGAATTCTATGCATTAGTATAGCAGTGTTATAGCCCCGACCTTCGATTCGTGGCATTATAGTGGTCATACTTAGACTTCCTTTAATTCGGCAATGTTCGGCATACTCCCGTTTGCTCCCAATTCGCCATGGTCGCCCATGAGCATGGTGGCATGACGATGGCTGTACCACGCCGACGCAGTGATGACGAAAGAATGACGTAGCTGGAATGACAAAGGCTGTATGACGGCGAAGGCGTGAGGACCATGGGGCTACTTTTATGAAGTCAGAGGATTGTATAACGACTACCGCGTGATGACGTGACATGAGGACAACAAAATTACGACGAGTATATGACGGCGATTGCGTGACGACAACAGCAAAGAACAACCGCATGACACGAAGCTGGAATGACAACGATTGTACGACCACGACGACATGACAACCACGGTATCGTAGTGGATGCATGATAGCGATACTCTGACCACGATGACATGACAATGACGGCATAATCATGATTGAAGACGGCAACATAATTACGACAGAATGACAAAGAAGGAATGTCGTCAATAAATTGCGTCATCGACGAAGCCGGTATGACGGCGACACCATGTTTGCAATGATACAAAGAAAGGACTGAAGTGATCACGATGGTAAAACAATAGCGTGACGACGACGACTTTACGACAATAGTATGACAACGAGGGCATGACGGGAGCTGGAACGACATCACGACGACGCTATGGCAACAAATGCATGACGATGACTGCATGACGGCGATAGTATGAGAACGGCATAAGGACGACTGCATGATAGCAAATGTGGGACGACGACTGTATTAACAAGCCTATATGACAACAATGACGTGACGGCGACGGAATGACGGGAATCCGAAGAGAAGTAAAAAAATGAATTATAGGCTTTTACGTGCAAAAACCACTCGCTGATTATTAGGCACGCCGTAGTGGAGGACTCCGGAAATTTCTACCAGCTGGGGTTCTTAACGTGCACCTAAATCTAAGTATACGGGTGTTTTCTCATTTCGCCCCCATTAAAATTTGGCCGCCGAGGCCGAGATTTGAGGCCGCCACCTCATGCTCTCCAGTCCAACACCATAGCCACTGTGCAAATAAGGCGGGTTCCAAAGTCAAATCTAGAGTAAGGGCCATGGCACAAACACTGTGGAACGAATACCCTGGCATGACAACAACCGCTACATTAGGATCAGTAATAACAGCATAACTGCAGTAGAATGATGAAGGATTGAGGTTCATAAAAGGATGAAGGTGATATGACGATGGTCGGCATGACGAAAATAGGATGACGTTACTAAAGTGATCACGATCCTAAAGGGAAAGGTTCGCCGTAATGCTATGACGAGAGCAGGATTACGTAGTCAAGGTGACGACTATGGAACTACCGTGGCGGCAGCGCGTTAATGATATGACAACGAATGCTTGACGAGTAATGTACGACGAAGATACAATTACTACGATGGCATTACAATGGCATGAAGAAATGGGATGCAGACGAGTGTATGACAAGAGTGACGTGATGACGAGAGTCTCTCACAAAGCATGTGTGATGACGATAACCTTACGACAATGGCATGGTGAGAGTCGAATGACGAAGCTGGAGTGAAAGCTGTAGAATTAGCACGACATCATGGTGATAGTCAGAAAACAATTGCGTGACGACTGTATAAGGACAATGGCATGAGGACCTTGCCTCGACGTTAGTCGGAATAAATAGCTGGTGTAACGACAATGCAATGACCCCGACGGCATCACGACCACGAGCACATGCCTAGTGGCCCTATCTATTTCCCAACTTCGACAGCGAAGTAGGCGTAGAAGCCGTGATGACAGTGGCATGACGAGGATAACATCAGAAAGCCGAAATGTTGACCACGAGACGCCCTACGACAGCATCGCTATACGGACCTACTGGCCGAAGCCCACAGAATACTACGGCCACTGGATGAGCAAGGAGGCTACACACACACACACACACACACACACACACTCACATATATATATATATATATATATATATATATATATATATATATATATATATATATATATATATATATATATATATATATATATAGATATACATGCTGAAAGCGAGTGCAGTAGGGAATGAATGCAAATAATTTTCGAAGGCACAATACCCTGTTTGCTGCTAAAAGCACCTTTTTCTTTAAAAAATGCAGGTGATCGCTGTGTTGACCGAGGAGGTTGATGTGCACGTAATGGAGAGCGTTCTTGTCTTATAGTGCGGGCTGTTGCTGCAGTTTACTCCATGCATACATTCAGTACGAGACAAGCGCAATTCAGCATTCGTACCATTCATAGACCTCGTTGCATCAATTTTTATGCGAGAACCCCTCCGCATCCTATTGGCCGCCACCGAGATAGTTGTAGCAATCATCAATCTCAGACGGAAGTGGGCCATTGGTTACAAGAAACGTCTACATTTATTGTATTTGTCTATTTATTGGTGCGAAACCGACAAATGGCCCATTGAGCAGAAAAGCCACCGATGTCAGTAGCAGAGGAACGGCACCTAACTTGCCATTGGTTGCGACGCCACATCATGATTGTGACGGCGGCGCTCACTCGATGGCTCGGGCTTCGACGGAGCAGAGTGGGCGAAAGGGGACACCTGCTGCTTCGGTGGCATGCCAGGTGTTGCGTGTGGGAAGAGGGCATCGCCAAGGCGCCTCGTCAGAGCAGCTGTCCCTCTTCGAATGCCAGTGCTGTCGGCCTGTTCGTTGGCCGCGCGCACTATCGTTTGCATTCTCGGTAAGGCCGAATCAAACCGTGCCTAGCGTCTCAGCATGCCAACATGCTCTCGAGTTGTTCATAACTCGAAGGGCCACTCATAACTCGAAGGTGTTCAATTGCACATTAATTCTACATATTCCATTCAAAATAAACAAAGTAAGGGGACATGGTTTCGACATTCGCGAGGAAAAACGTGGTAGCTGATCAGGTCCTCGCACATCTCCGTGACACCTGTCACCCACGCTGCGGGGAGGGGGGTGGCGGGAGGTGGGCAGGGGCAGCTGAATATGCAGGGGAGCGGCACCGCTATGATCTGTAGGGGTGTACATTTTAAATATATTGAATCATTACACGGTTTACGCGAATCGGCTAAGTCTCTCATAATAAACAGAAGGACCTGACATACAAACCGAAATTGTTTGCACGCAATAGTCTATATTGTTTAAGGGTCCTTTTTCATATCTACAAACACCACAGCGCTGGTTCTGCCGCAGCTCAGTTGCTGCTCTAGATGCGCTGCAAGGTATAGATTAGCAACACCAATGCAACAGCGCTTGCAGTAACCTGCCGTACTCTGAGGTAGGGGAGGCGAGGGTGGGCAGCAGCCTTATCACCTCTACAGTACCACATCAATGATAGGCTCCATTAGTTCTCATACTCAACATGTAAGGCTTCTATGATTTTTTTTCTACGTCGTCTTCTAAAGTGAAGCTGGATACCTCTACCCGCAATGCTTTTTTCGTGTCCATGGGCAAAAACAAAACCAATCGCACATGGCGCTCGCATCAGCGCATCCGCGGAAGAGGCGGCGCCAATCATGTGGGAGAACGAATAACAACATCCAGAAAGCTCGCATTCGCGTATAGCGCTCGCCGCAAGCGTTTTCGAGTCGCGATTAAGGATGCGTAAGCTACAGTTGCCGGGAAGCGGCAACTGTAGCATAGGAAGCAGGGAGTGACGTAACAACACTTTCGCATAAAAAAAAAAACTCAGTGCCCCTCCACTCTGCGAAGAAAAATGACCAGCGAAACTATGTAGGCCCCTTATTGGCGAACTGCACCTCCGGTGCTGGTCGGCCCGGCATTGCACTATCTTCGGGATCGGCTCACGTATGGGGAGTGCTTAACGCCTGCTTCACCTCCGCCGCGTATGGACCAATCATTCCACTATCCTCGGAATCGGCTCACGTATGGGGAGTGCCTAAAGGGACACTAGAGGTCACTACGAACTCAAGTTAAAGTGATAAAGCAATGCTCTAGAACCTCTAAGGCGTCAATATAGTAGCCAACCGATCTTTAGTAACCAAGAAATAGAGGCAAATGCATGACACGATTTGAGACCCCTCAGCGACATTCCGGTACTAGCCCGATGACAAAGCCACCCCTCATCATATTAATTTCACTAGTACTCAACTATCCGTATTAAAATATAATTTCATTAGATTATCAGACGGAAGAAAATGCTACTTGTCCCCTTCTATTCGATTCTAAGAAAAAATGACATTTTGACGCTACCCTTGAGTAGTACGGGCGGTCAAAATCTTTCGTTTTCGCTCGACTCTGCGCCGCGTGCGCTTTGGCCTTTAAGTTGTTTCGTTATCGCGTCGTGCTGCGCTGGTTCTGCTGGCTCGTGAAACTTGCATTTGGAAAACGCAGCGAGAATGCCACGTCCATGTGATGTCGTGGGATGCACGAATGGTACGCGGAAATTGGCCAAGGGCAATTGCAGCGGGGAATCCAACGTTACTTATCACTGTGTGCCAGCGAGTAAACCTCTCCGTTTGAAGTGGTTGAGTGCCGTACCTCTGCCTCAGGGCGTTGAAAAAGAGCCGGAAAATCGCACAGTGTGCTCGCTGTACTGTCGTCGAGAGGACTACGAGTTCAACGCCGACTTACTGAAGTCCTGTTCAAAGCAATGCCTTCCCGTAGCGCTGTTCCGCTGGTCTTGCCTGCATTCTCCGAAGCGCAAGAACAACTGCAGGTCGGAGACGGGGCGGTGAGTGCGGCATTTTGTTTTCACGAAAGAAACGTTACAAATGTGCGAATATGTACAGCCATGACATGCAGTTGCCGCCGTAGTAGTAGGCAACGACGCCGGCATCGCGACCCTCAGCAGCAGGTCACGTTCATCAGTGCTTAAATCGCTGAAGTAAGTCGAGCCCTGCATCGCGAGCCAGTGTGTCGTTGTCAGGGTCGTCCATTGCAACGAGCGTCGACATTGGCGTCATAAAATAACGAACCAGCTTTTCGTCGCGCGTTTTCCCTTCCGGTAGCTACCACAGTTACGCTTTCGCGCTGCTGTCGGCTCCGTCTTGGCTCCGTTTCTGGCCGCGTGTTTGCGTTTTGCGCAGAACAGACGTAGCGCCGTTTGCGGGCCACTCCTCGATCGGAGGTCGGGTGACTTGAACTGCACTAGAGGTACGCGGACGCTTCAGAACGCATTTTCTCTTAAAATAAGTCTCTTCTTCGCATGACACATGCGTTTTGAGGTTTCTGGGATGGCATTTCAACAGTCCACGTTGACTTAATATTACCCTTTAGTGTCCCTTTAACGCCTGCTTGACTACATTGCCTACTTGACTACAGCACAACGACTACATTTTGTGCTGGGGAAAAAGAAGAAGCAGCAATAACGTTGTCACAAAACAAGTCACCCCTGCATGTTAAACATTGTCAGCCTTCCTACTGCATTCAGTGCTTCGAACTTTAGGGAAGCTGCCTACCTTTGCCAGATTTTAATTAAATTGAAATAAAACAACATTTTTTTGCTGAGCGAGTCCAGCTAATCAGGGGACCAGTGCATTTGACCTAACGGTACGCATTATGAACTTGACAATGGATACATAAACTAAGAAAGGAAGAAAACGGACAGCAATATGGGTAAGTGACCCATCCGCCGAGCGACCTGCTATTACAATTATGAACAATAGACTATTGCCAGGCAACGAGATGAAGTGGGCTAACTCAGAAGTGAAGCTTAAGAATGCACTAGACAGAAGGGACGTGAGCCACCTCCTCCAGAAATATCTAGGCTGAAGGAGAGCAATCAGTCCTCCAACCGTTGTGAATGATGACTTCAGTCGGCGTTTAATTAAAACAACATCGAAAATCTCTGCTGTCTTAAAACGTTTTCATTTTTACCAATATAAGTTGCTTCATCGAATATTCATGCATCCAAATTGAACATAAAGTGAACTGTGTTCCGCTCTTCCTAGATTGTTCGAGAACATACTTCGGCCGAAATGTTTAATAATGGAGGTGGAAGCTTGAGGAATGATGTGAAGATTAAAGCAGAGGTGTAAATTATATTAACATATGGAATTCGTGAGGAAATAGTCTTTATATATTGTCATATATCATAAAGCAGCTAATGTAGTTTTCAGTCACTGATACATTTTTGACCGGTAGCGTCGGTAGGGATACGACCAATGTGATGTGCTTGATCTGGCGTCACACAGCTTTCCAAGATATGCATGTAGAGTAGTGTAACACTATTGCGCGTTTTATTGCACGAACAATAATATCAAACTTTAAGTGCTATCGTGAAGCCCGTGTTAGTATTTGTGTCTGCGTAAATTGGCCACATTAAGTACATTTGAAGTAAAATCAACCTTTTTCCTTGCCTTATTGACATTGTTGGCAGTCTAGATGTACGTGCGTGTGTGTGCTTAGGGTTTTTCTTTTCTTTTCTTTTTTATCCTTCTTTCTTTCTCACCTATTGCATCCCCTTTCCCCTCCCCCAGTACAGGGTAGCCAACCGGAGGTATTCTCTGGTTAACCTCCCTGTCTTTCCTTTGCCTTTCTCTCTCTCTCTATAGTGAGAAAAGCAAGCTAAATATTACATAGTGCCTACAATTATTCACCGTCTCCACAGCAGAATTTCTTACTCTCGCACGCGCGTTGAAGCCAGGCACATTTGAACTCGAGCCCAATCACCAGCTGTCAGCGTAGTCTACGCGCTGCTGTCAATGTGATAATGGGCAGCTGACGACAAAGGCATGGCGAGCGAACAATGGTGGATAGCACAAAATACCAGGCGAAGCCCTATTGCGCTTGTTCTTACGTTCTTTTCCCTAGTTTACACCGCTCCCGGCAAAAGGTGGCTGTTCCTTAGAAGTACCGCTACTTATAGACTTTGGAACGAGACGTTATCCCCAAAGTGTCGTTATCACGGTAACCTTATACTCTGGGTGTCTGTTAATACCGGTAGTGTTGTTGTAACCAAGAAGGGTGCTATCGACGATAGAAACATAATCAGAAAGGGTCTGCTGCCTAATGGTTTCAGACCAAAAAGCAGAAAATACAATATGGTCAAATGTCTTCTACGTTTCGAGAAATTTGCCCTCTGGGGTTCTGACGTTTCGTATTCATTTGCATGTGACAGGTACGCTGTGTTTGTGCCAGCCTTTTCTGACGTCAAAAGAATGTTCTAGGAAAGAAGTCGTTCTGGAATGGTGGCATTTTAAAATGCCAGAATTTTTACTGCAGTGTCACGAAATGGGATTTTATTTTTGTAGAGGGACTATACATTTGATATGTGAGCGCTTTTCACTGCCCTAATCTTTTAACGGGGCCGTACTTTACGAGATCAGTTTTTGAGCGCGCTGCATATAATAGTGCATTCATATTAAAGAAGGTGATTTCTGTAGCGGAACTGTGACACGTGCGCTTTTACAAATTCAGATTGCAGCGTATCTCATGTTAAGTCGTTTCGCTGATAAAGTAGGATAAATGTCGATGTCTTAATAATGATGGATGCTCATTTGGTGAGCGACCCTTGCAGAGAGGCCCATAGCAGATTTATCTGCATTTTCACGTCATTATTTTCGTGTCACTTCTATGCAGACGCTAAAAATGCAGAGATATTTTTTCTTGCAGTATTTTGGAGCACGGCGAATGATTGTTCGGCGCCTGCCCTACTAGCTTGGTGAATTCGGCAGCCACATTCGATGATGGCGCTGCTATAAGGACAACGTCTAAAGAGCACAAAATTTAGCACTTGTTCAGATATTCCTCTAAATTCATTGTCATGCCCCTTTGAGTCTCAACTAGCTGCTGGTGCTGAGCAGAATTGAAAGAAATGTAAAAGAATGTATGTGGTTTTTGTGGCGCAGTGTGTAGACATAAAATGGAATGACGTTGTCCGACGGCTTTGTCGGCAGTGAGGCATGGACGAACATATCCATAACGCGGAAAAAAAAATTGAACTTTTCACATCGGCATCGCCTTCTTTTGCATGAAATGGTTAAAATGTGAATGCGACATTACTACGGACGTCTCGTCCAAGGCATTGCTCAAGGTAGGTGCTAATATTCGACATCATAACGGACTCTGTTAGTTGTATGTTAAGCTTGATCTGTGGAACTAATAGTCCTTCAGCAAAGAACACGTCACGCGTTACAGGCATGTGCGAAGAGATTGGTGGTCTTGTCGTCGCTGGTTTGTTGCTTCTAATGTTTGCTAGATCAATTGTTTAGCCCCATTTACAGGCATGGCACTGGAATTTGCGCAACAGAGAATGGCATGGAAAAACAAATGCTCACTGAAAATTATTGAGGTTATTCTAGAACTGACAGTGATGCTAACTTTTATGCCTGCGAATAAGAACGTAACAAAACTTAGTGCCGCTCAATATGATACTTAAAGAAATATTGCTAAGTGAAGCCATCATAGAGAAACCCGATAAGGCCCATATTGCTCCTGCGGTGAACAATTTGGTAAAGCAGGTCTACGATCTTCCCTACATAAGTTAGAAATCCAAAAGCCGTCGATGCATTTCTTCACTCACTATAATGAAACCAGCCGTTTTCCCATAAGCTTTCTCGGATATTTATATTTTACTCCAAGAACTAACCCTGGGAGTGTTAGCCAGCGCCACCACTCACAAACCTTGGCGGTAGATGTAGAACATCCTTTCTACCTCAGGCGTCACGAGTATGCGATACTTTTTGTGTGAAGACAACCGGTCAACAAAGCCACAAATGCTACCTGAAGGCATCAATCTTGCCGAATTCAAGACCCTCAGTATGTAAGAAACGAGAAGAAAAGGGCTTAACCGAGGGGCCCCATTTTTATTAATAATATCATAAGAAGCCAACAAACAATGACACCAAGGACAAAATAGGAGAAATTACTTGGACTAATTGAAATAAAGAAATGATCTGTAATGTATGCATGTGATATGTAAATTTTATGTAATAACGAGGGTCTCAAATCCGGCAACATTGATGCGTTCAGGTAGCATATGTGGGTTTATTGACCAGTGGCGTTCACGCAAGAAAGATCCCGTACTCCTGACGCAAATATACTTGTTTCAGCTGAGTCGCTACCATCTTCAATATTTTTATTATGCGAAAGAAAGAACATGAGTTTTCTGTGCTGCGTGGCGCCAATGGCATTCACCAGCAAGCTATAAACACCAGATCTACGGACGGGGAGATAATAAAATATTCACGAGCATCATTCTACTAGAGAGTAGGAGTAAAAACGCGAATATTGCCGTATCAATTGCTTAATCGTAGCAACGTAAAGTACGAATAGAAAAACAAGGAAACAAAACCTAGGCAGGGAACAATGAAACTCTACCGTCTGCGATAAGCTATCACGTCAAAGACAATGAATGGTGTTTTAAAATCACCCTTCTGGGCGCAGTGTTGTGTTGTGGGAGGGCGGGCCAAAATGGCGATCCTGGTGGTGATCGTTAAGTATCCTTTTTATTTTATCTTTGCTTAAGGAGACGTTTTTGTCAGTAGACGGGCCAGTGCCTACTCACCTGTTAACAGACGTTTATGAAAAGATGGATGTGGTTTGAAGAATAAATAAATTAATAAACCATATACTCCGTACAGTCTGAAGTTCAAGCTCAAAGACAGAATGAAGTGCGCTTCTATCCAAGAGTTCAGAAAGTGCGCACTTTCTTCTGAAGGTCAAATGACGTCAATAATAAGCGTGACGTTCCATACGCAGCGCTCACGAACACGCACAGAAGAGCCACGTGGACACGGTAACGAAAGGGAACGTGGACTTGCTAATAGAAGAAAATTCATTTCGCATTGTCATGCACGAATACAGCGTTCTAGAACGATAACCCCACAAAATACGAAAAAGTATGAAGCTGGTTTTTCGTATGAGGAGATATTCGTAATTCGACAAGAATATGCTAATTCGTGGCCTGCAATTTTCTGTAAATTATCATTATAGAGTGTATCCTTACAGAGTGTAAATAATCATTTTTCTGCAAGCCGCGCACAATAAATTTTCATTAATACATAGGTGTCGTATCCAGCTCGTATATTCCAGTAAAGACACCTCAAAAGAGTGACGTAATTTTAGCAGTGTTATAGACAATGCTATACGTCTTTGTAATACAGGTTGCTTTGTGTTCATTCTGTATTTTGCAAAGCGTATTTATTACAGGCTCTGCAAATTGAAGCCCGTAACATATTTCAATGAAGCGGCTTAAGTTCATCAGTACATAAAATTGCATACTGAGGTCTATCTCATGTATTCGGGACCTTTAATCACTATTAGTGAACCGAGTTCCCTTAGGCTTTGGGCCACAATACTCGTTAAAAAAAAGAGCACCCCTCGCCGCTTGTAGTACTAGCCGTTGTCCATCATACTGGCATGCCATGACATCAGTAGCGATCGGCAATCGCTCTAGTGTCACTATTACTTCGAATTCACTAAAGTATTGTCATAAAAGAAAACCCGTGCTCGGTTGTAAGCCTTCGTAAGCCTTCGTCACTCTTCGCAAGCCTGTGCTTCTTACATAAAAGTGTCTACGCTAATTATTTACACACGACGCTAATGCTGGAATAGAAAACAGGAGAAATTATTCCTTTAAATAGATCTGGCAGCAGAACATCACTTACAATTTATCGTACTACATCATTACCAGTACCTGGTGCAAAGTACTCAAACGTATTATTTTTACTAACCTTGCTGATTTTCCTTAGTCTAAATGATTTTTCGCGTCATCAGAACACGGATTTCGAAAATGATTCTCATGCGAATCGCAACTGCTAATATTTACTCACAAACTACACTAAATACTTTAGCGTTCTTCTCTTCCCGATTGCACCTCTTCAGAGTTTAAAAAAGCATTTGACAAAGCATGCCATAAACCTTGACTTTATTAACTGAGCAATATAAGCTATGATCAAAACGGTCTAAAATGGACTGAGTCATTTCTCGTTAACTGTTCCCAGTTCGTAAAAGCTAATATTCATAACTCACCCCATAGCAACGTCCAGTCGGGTGTGCCACAAGGCTCCGTCCTGGGACTTCTGTTATCGCTTATCTATATTAATGACTTACCTTTAGAAATAAATTTTGACATACACCTATTTTCAGATGACTGTGTAATCTTTGGAGAGCTAACTATCAAACATGACCGCGTCAGCGTGCTTCTCGCCAACCTTAATAGCGTCAGCAATTGGTGCCGATTGTGGCGAATGGAACTCACCAATAACAAGTGTAAATTTGTGAGAATATGGCGATCTAACGATAACCTGCCTGTGTACTGCCTAAGTAACGTTCCTTTAGAAACAACAAGCTCCTATGAGTACTTAGGCGTGCATATAAAATCTAAATTAAAGTATAATCATCACGATCAATATAATATTCGCCAAGCTAACAACTGGCAGCCATACTTACGCCGTAACTTTTTTCGTACTCCATCATCTTTAAAATGACTACTCTTTTAAAACCCTGTTATGGCAAAAACTAGCGTATGCTGCAGCTATATGGGACCCCTTTCACGAAAACCCAATACATTCTTGTGAACTAAGCCAAAACAACGCAACCGTGCTGCGAGCGTATATTCAGTGAAATCTAATCTGGGCTCTCAGCCACTGTGCACAATTCGAAGTATTTCTCGTTTTTTGTTTTTTTCACAAGTTGTATTCCCAGCCTATTTTTCACCCGAAATTCATGTCGCGACCGTGTTACTTATCTCACCGTACTGGCCATCAGCATAAAGTTGGAATTGGCGCATAATAAGCCGACTCATTTTTCGTCATTTTTGCCACGTGCGTCAAAGGATTGCAAGGATGTTCCCTCTGATATTGTGTCCATTAACGACAATGAAAAAATTCGAAAAGCACTAGTTAGCACTTTATAATAGCAAGCATTTGTACGGACAACTGTTCGTTGTTGTTTTAAATGTTGCTTATACAACGCCATAGTCTATTACTGTATAGATCAAACTTTCAACTGAAATTGCATAATTAGCAAATATTCTGCACATGTTCGTAATATATTTCCTCACTGTTTCTTGTATAACCCACTGCCTTCTTTAATGCTGAAAGGCGCTTAGATAAATAAATGAATAAATAAATGGTACATGCAAGGAGCTTAGAGCAAAGGAGCAACAGAGATATGGCAGAACTGCATTTATAAAAGATATAATCGACTGAGTAATTTTTTTTTCTGGCCCGCCTTGACTTTATTGATGCTAGTAGATTTTGCCATACGTCACACCTATAAACTTTTTCTGGTATTAAAGGTTGCCGACAAATATTTTCGAAGTCACCCAAACCCTACCCCTCGCTATACGCACGTCAGCCAAAGGATGACACTTACCTAGTATAAAGGTGCGAAAACATTTCTGAGCAATTTGAATCCGACACTAAAGTGGGTCTTGAAATGCCGGGTATGTCGTCGTCAACATTTTTGTGACGTCCACACAAAGAATAAGCTCGGTTGTTGTTGTGTATCCACACGGTAGGCTGCAAACGTTTAAGGTTTAAAGTAAACCATGCAACCGGATTCAATTTATCTGATTTCGCTAGCGCGTGGCAGCCGCAGCTGTTCCAGAAACGAAGCGAGTCAATGTAGCGTGACGTGATGATGCTTTCGGGCGCTGTTAACGAAAACGGAAAGTATTTCTCTGAAACGAATTTTATTGCGAATAATGTAGGGTGCCGTTATAATTGCGAGTGTTTTTCTAGGCTTTAGAATTTAAAGGCTGCAATTCTTTATTTATCACAAATAATGGCAAATGGAAAAATTTCATGTCGCTATTCTGGAAAAAGTGCATGACCCAACTCGGTGTCCGACCTACAAAGAATGACTGAAACAAGCAATTACCTAAATTGCTTACTTAAATCGCCACATAAATGGTCCGTGGAAGAGATTTAGTCGTACGCGTAAGCACAAAGGGTGTCTCACAAAGAATGCTTCCTCACAAGAATTTCTTGACAGTCTCTAAATAAAACCGGTACACATGAGAGGAGGACATCACCCTCCTCTCAAGGCGCAGTGTTACTTCTCAACAATTACACTATGCGGACTATGTGCCGCCTCTTTCACGGGGTGAGTCAAGTGTTGTTCACTTCCTGTTGATATGAGCCGAGCGTGTTGCCGCGTCATTTTCCTACGCAGTGTTTCTCTTTGAAGCTGGACTACATCGCATTAATTTTCAAGACAAACATGGCGTGGCGGATGGAGACGTGGCGCGCAATGTTGGCTGGCTTGCGCTGGGTGAAGCGAAAAAAGGCGGATGTTGGCGGGCGTTTGCTGCATTGCTGCGAACATCTGTGCAATGCACAAAATAAGAAGCATCCATTTCCGGTATTTTTTCCGTTTGATAATCGTTTAATAAGTTGTAAATGCATCAGCATACGCACGTTAGGATTGTCTTTATAATAGGTTCAGAAGATATCTTGTAGGCATTAGCGAACATAGCTGCATGCTACAGCTGCCACAACTTGTCAATGGGGTAAATGTTCCATTTATAATATTTTCTTTACTGTACGCATAAAATAAAATAGGGAACATTTTTATATCGGGAATCGAGTAAGGTGCCCCTGCTTCAAACTCCAACTCAATATGGTGCCTTTACGAAAGACGTTTTCAGACGCCTTAAGACACGTTAAATTAGCCTCTAAGCGAATTTTTTCCCGATCTCGGCTGTGAAAAATATTCTTCTTTTACCATTCTAGGTGAATATACACAAATTTGGCCTCTGTAGAAAGATTATGGAAGAACTCATCTCACGATGACTGTCGCTGATAATGCGATGAATATACGAGCGACAACTTATTCCTGACATAAACGTTAGTTAACGTCTGTAGATGAGATCTGAATTTTTATTACGACATACGAAAAGGCATTTCATTCAGTAGACATACGAGCAGTCATAGCGGTGTGACGTTATAAAGGAGTACAGCATGCTTACGTAAATATCTTGAAGAGAGAGACCGAGAGCGAGAAAGAGAGAGAGAGCAAATCACATATGAAAGGTAGGGAGGTTAACCAGGAGTGAGCCCGGTTGGCTACCCTTCATTGCGGAAATGAAAAAGGGGACGGAAAGATAAATAGAAGAAGAGAAAGACTACTTGGGATATCATTCGGTCACTCAATTCGGATCACAGACGGTGACTCAATCCGGCACCTTTCAAAAATCCAAGCAACGTTTTTGGGGCTTTCTGTAGCTGCGATATTCGAGACCATGGTCCCAAGATCTTGTTCAAGGTGAATGGTGCTCTATCTAGCTGATTGAGAGCTGTGCAGATGTCATGTCTTTCGTTTTCAAAAGATGGGCCGCAGCACAGTAGATGCTCTATAGTTTCCACGACACCGCAGGCATTGCAGTCGGCGCTATATGCCATTCCAATCAAAAACGTAAAAGCATTGGTGCATGCGACGTCCAAGCGTAAGCGGCACAGCAGTGTTTCCTCGTTTCGCGGAAGCCCTGGTAACAGCCGCAGTGCATACAGGGGTCCAGTGAAGACAATCGATCTTGGGTGAATTCAGGTGTGTGCCACATTTCTAATGTCATATGGTACGCTAGCTTGCTTAAGTGTCGGGCTGCGTCAGTCCGCGATAAAGGTACAGAAAGAAGGGTTGCTCCTTCGTGTGCTTTCCTAGCAGCTTCGTCAGCGAGGTCGTTGTCGGAGATACCGCAATGGCCAAGCAGCCACTGAAATACGACGTCGCGTCCTGTCGCGATCATACGATGGTGCATTTCTCGTATCTCCGACACGAGTTCTTCATAGGACGCGCAACGAAGTGATGACAGAAGACATTGTAAGGTAGCCTTCGAATCCCAGAATATTGCCCACCGATTAGCGGTTTGGTTGTCAGTATAATCAACGGCACCTCGGAGGGCAACAATTTCCGACCTAGTTGATGTTGTCAAGTGAGAAATCTTGTATCGGATGCTTATTGATCGTGATGGTATCGCCACTGTGCCGGTGGAGGTGGTCTGAGTGGAAGAGCCATCGATATATGTGGACTCGGTCAAAGTAGAAAGTGTTCAAACAATCCAGAGCTGCTTGCTTGAAGGCCGCGGTAGGCAGGTCGGTCTTTTTTCTTGTCCCTGGGAGCGTAAGGCGCACATGAGGTTCTTTTAAACACCACACAGCTGAGGTTGAACGTGCTGAGGGTGTGAAACCCGATTGTAGAGAGGCACGATGGATGTTAGCCTCGTTGGTGAAGGACACCTGTGGTCGTCGTTCTGGAAGGCAGGCAAGAGGGCTTGATTGCATGCGTGAAATATGACGAACATGGGCCCTAAGCGTGTCGCTACTAATGTACGGAATGATCGGAGGGCTGTGAGCCATTATAATGGTTCCTGCTGTTGAGGCGCTCCGCTGAAGGCCTAGGCAAACACGTGCTTGCACGCTCGGAAGTTCTCGAAGATATGACTTGCATAATTTAGGAAGCACGGGAGAACTATAAGTAGCAATCCGATAAAAAGGGGTCGATATAACTGTAGCATGGAGCCCACTGACTGTCCCCATGTTTTCCGGCCATGAACTTGAAGACGTGAAAAATAGATGTGAGCTTCTTCTTCAAGTGGGCCACCTAAGGGCTCCAAGAGAGGTCTCGGTCAACAATTACACCCAAAAACCGATGATTTCTCTTGTAGGAGATAGGCTGGCAATTGATGCATTATTAATAACGAGACATCGCTTTTCGCGTAAAAGCGACTAACGCACATTTTTCTGTTGAGATGGTAAGGCCTTGTGTGTGAAGATAGTCATATGCCTGTGTTGCTGCTTTTTGTAGCCTTGCGCGGCCCTGCAGGCGAGCTACCGCTGATGAAAAGATGCAGATGTCGTCGCCGTATATTAAGACGCTCACTGTTTCCCGTAGTGATTCGACCAGCCCAACAAGCGCGAGGTTCAAAAGAAAAGGGCTTAGAACACCGCCTTGAGGAACGCCTCGGCATGTGTAGTGGTTGGTTGTCGGACCACCTTCCCTACGTACGAACAAGGACCTTTGTGTCAAGTAGTTTCTGATCCATCGATATACTCGCCCTCCTAGTTCAATTGTCAAAAGTGCGTATAGAATGGGTTGATGGGAAACGTTGTTGTAAGCGCCTTTCACGTCCAGAAAGAGCGCTACTGATAATCGTTTCCAAGATTTTTGCTGTTCTACAGATGACATTAGATCGATGACATTGTCAATCGATGAATGACTTCGTCGAAATCCCGCCATAGAGTCGCAGTATACTTTGTGGTGTTGAAGGTACCATGCGTGAAGCATAATGATCATGCGTTTCATGAGCTTCCCGACGGAGCTGGCAAGTGCTATAGGCCGATGCGATGCCAGTTCGAGCGGTGACTTTCCTTCTTTAGTAGCGGTACCAGGCGGCTGCGTTTCCATTCCTGTGGGACGACAGCATCTTGCCATGAACTATTAAAAAAGCTGTGGAGTTCTCTTCGTGCTTCTCGACCTAGATGGCGCAGAGCAGTATATATTACGCCGTCGCACCCTGGTGAAGACGAACACCTACAGAGCGCCCTAGCAGCTTCTAACTCTTCCATAGAGGATGGAGCGCCCATACTTGTATTTCGTGGACAGGGGATGTCGCTTAAAGCCATGTCAGGGACTAAAACTCTGCCGCCGGCGACTTTCGCGAAAAAAGGCGGATGTTGGCGGGCGTTTGCTGCATTGCTGCGAACATTTATGCACTGTACAAAATACGACGTAGCCGTTTCCGGTATTCCTCGCCAACGTCTATCTCAGGACGGTTTTGATTGAAAGCAAGGGCTTTAAGAGGGTGTCGTTGCTGGGGTCTCGAGCAAAGACCCCGTAGGGTACGCGACGCACGGGAAAATGGCTTGGAGGGTTCTAATGACTATCAAAAGCATTTCCATCTTTATCCGCTAGCTTATCCATTCGGCGTTTCATCTTTTTTTTGCTTGCATCCCGCTTCCCTAAGGTCAACAAATGACTTTTTGCGATGTACTTCCTTCCAGCATGTGTGAAGCAACGCGTACCATCTTGCATTGCGTCTGCAATTATGTCTTCTAAACTGCGTGCGATATGTTTCGTGCAGGTGTCTTCTACTCGACCTTCAAAAACTGACCAGTCGATCTGGCGAGGTAGTCCTTCGATTCTCACATAGGTCGGAGTATGATCACTTCCATGGGTTTCAATATCAGTGAACCACTGCACGCTCGAAGTCAGGCAAGGTGACACCAAAGTCAAGTCAAGGCAGCTGCTGTACGTTGTTCCTCGCAGAAATGTCGGAATTCCGTCCTTTATATGACACAGGCTGTGGCCTGATGCAAAGGATATTAGTGACCTGCCCCTCGAATTTACCCAGGAGCTTCCCCTTATGTGGTGGTAAGCGTTGAAGTCCCCTGTTATTATCCAAGGACCGGGAGTAGCAGCCATAATATCCTCTAGTCCTTTGCTGTCAAACTGTCTTGTTAGGAATAGGTAGACACCAATAATAATAAAAGAGAGCCTCTTCTTTTTCACAAGTAATACAGACATATTGGTTACAGTCGTGTGGCGCTGCCGGTTGGGAAAAATACGTTAGGTCATTGCGAATGTAAACTAGAACCTTACTACTACGGACACACGTGGTTGAAACAAAAGGTTCATATTCTGAAAGTCATATGGTGGCTGATAAGTTCGGTTCACAGATCTCCAGTATTGGAAAGTGGTTGTCAAACACGAACGGTCGAAAATCTGAAATACGTAACCTGAGGCCTCTCGCTTTCCATTGGAATATGGAGACACTTCTGACATCATCCCGGAACGATCGCTGTTGTTGTCGATGCGCCATGGTTCTCCTGTAGAAGTTTTCAAGCACTGGACTTCTGAAGGCTTGCTGGAACCGGATTGATGGCATCCAGCAGTTGCAACGCACTTCGACCTGTTGGTGTGCGTAGATTGTCCAGAAAAACATAAATAGCGCTCACCAGAGAGCTGATCATGACAATTTGTTGATCTTGGTACGTCAATTTATCAGGAACAGTCGAAGGGTCCCTTGCTGTAGAAGTCTGATTCGCTGAGTAGGAGCATGCAGCCTCGGGTGTGCATGCCATCGTCAGCAGCCGTGCTGTTCGTTGCACCTTTGTCCGTTGAGGTGACTACGTTTGGCCTGGACGGAATAGTGGGTGGTAACGTACGTGGATGGCACTCTGCAGAGGCTGTGGAGGTTCGTGATTGATGTCGGCGACGTGATCGTCATCGCCTATTAAATGTTGCTGCTTCTCGGTGGTAGAGACGAGTGGTCTCTAACCATATTTTTCAATATTGCCATTTCCTTGCGAATCAAAGGGCATTCCTTCGAGGATACATCGTGAGAGCCGCTGCTGTTTGTGCACTTCAGGACACTGGACTCGCACGTGTTAGTAGTGTGGGGCCCAGTGTAGTGAGAACAGACGGTAGTGTTCTTGCACACACTACTCACATGCCCCAACTTCATGCACTTCCAGCAATCATCAATCTCAGATTGATGATTGCTACAATCATCATCAGTGGGCCATTGATTACAAGAAACGTCTAAATTTATTGTATTTGTCTTTTTATTGGTGCGAAACCGACAAATGGCCCATTGAGCGGAAAAGCCAGCGAGGTCAGTAGCAGAGGAGGGGCACCTAACTCGCCATTGGTTGCGACGCCACATCATGATTGTGACGCAGGCGCTGCTTGATGGCTCGGGCTTCGACGGAGCAGAGTGGGCGAAAGGGGACACCTGTTACTTCGGTGGCGCGCCAGTTGTTGCGTGAGGGAAGAGGGTATTGCCAAGGCGCCACGTCAGAGCAGCTGTCCCTCTTCGAATGCCAGTGCTGTCGGCCTGTTCGTTGGCCGCGCGCACTATCGCCTGCGTTCTCGGTAATCCCGAATCAAACCGTGCCAAGTGTCTCAGCATGCCAAATTGCTCTGGGGTTGTTCATAACTCGAAGGGCCACTCATAACTGGAAGGTGCTCAACTGCACATTGATTCTACATATGCCATTCAAAATAAACAAAGAAAGGGACATGGTTTCGAGATTCGCGAGGAAAAACGTGGTAGCTGATCAGGTCCTCGCACATCTCCGTGACACCTGTCACCCACGCTGCGGCGAGGGGGGTGGCGGGAGGTGGGCAGGGGCAGCTGATTATGCAGGGGAGCGGCACCGCTGTGATCTGTAGGGATGTACATTTTAAATATATTTAATAATTACACGATTTACGCGAATCGCCTAAGTCTCTCATAATCAACAGAAGGACCTGACATACAAACCGAAATTGTTTGCACGCAATAGTCTATATTGTTTAAGGGTACTTTTTCATATCGACAAACACCACAGCGCTGATTCTGCCGCAGCTCATTTCCTTATCTATATGCGATGCAAGGTATAGATTAGCAACACTAATGCAACAGCGCTTGCAGTAACCTGCCATACTTTGGGGTTGGTGAGGTGAGGGTCGGCCGCAGACTTATCACCTCTTCAGTACCACATCGATGATAGGCTCCAGTAGTTCTCAGACTCAACATGCAAGGCTTCTATGATTTTTTTTTCTACGTGGTCTTCTAACGTGAAGCTGGATACCTCTACCCGCAATGCTTTTTTCGTGTCCGTGGGCAAAAACAAAACCAATCGCACATGGCGCTCGCCTCAGCGCCAATCATGTGGGAGAACGACAAATACAACATCCAGAAAGCTCGCATACGCGCATAGGGCTCGCCGCAAGCGTTTTCGAGTAACGATTAAGGTTGCATAAGCTACAGTTGCCGGGAAGCGGCAACTGTAGTATACGAAGCAGGGAGTGACGTAACTACCCTTTCGCATAGAAAAAAAAACTCAGTGCCCTTCCACTCTGTGAAGAAAAATGATCAGCGAAACTATGTGGGCCCCTTAATGGCGAACTGCACCTCCGGTGCTGGTCGGCCCGGCATTGCACTAGCTTCGGGATCGGCCCAAGTATGGGGAGTGCTTAACGCCTGTTTCACCTCCGCCGCGTATGGACCAGGCATTCCACTATCCTCGGAATCGGCTCACGTATGGCGAGTGCCTAAAGGGACGCTAAATGTCACTATGAAGTCAAGTTAAAGTGATAAAGCAATGCTCTAGAACCTCTACGGCGTGAATATAATAGCGAACAGAACTTTAGTAACCAAGAAAAAGAGGTAAATACATGACACGATTTGAGACCCCTCAGCGGCATTCCGGTACTAGCCCAATAACGAAGGCACCCGTCATCATATTTATGTCACTAGTACTCAACTACCCGTATTAAAATATAATTTCATGAGATTATAAGACGGAAGAAAGTGCAACTTGTCCACTTCTATTCGATTCTAAGAAAAAATGACATTTTGACGTTACCCTTGAGTAGTACGGGCGGTCAAAATGTTTCGTTTTCGCTCGACTCTGCGCCGCGCGCTCTTTGGAGGTTCAGTTGTTTCGCTATCGCGTCATGTTCCGCTGGTTATGCTGGCTCGTGAAACTTGCATTTGGAAAACGCAGCGAGAATGCCACGTCCATGGGATGTCGTTGGATGCACGAAAGGTACGCGGAACTTGGCCAAGGGCAGTTGCAGCGGGGAATCCAACGTTACTTATCACTGTGTGCCAACGAGTGAACCTCTCCGTTCGAAGAGGTTGGGTGCCGTACCTCTGCCACAGCGCGTGGAAAAAGAGCCGGAAAATCACACAGTGTGCTCGCTGCACTTTCGTCGAGAGGATTATGAGTTCAACGCCGACTTACTGAAGTCGTGTTCAAAGCAATGCTTTCCGGTAGCGCTTCTCCGTTGGTCTTGCCTGCATTCTCCGAAGCGCAAGAACAACTGCAGGTCGCAGACGGGGCGGTGAGTGCGGCATTTGGTTTTCACGACGGAAACGCTACAAATGTGCGAATATGTACAGCCATGACATGCAGTTGCCGCCGAAGTAGTAGGCAACGACGCCGGCATCGCTACCTTCAGCAGCAGGTCACGTTCATCAGTGCTTAAATCGCTGAAGTAAGTCGAGCCCAGCATCGCGAGCCAGTGTGTCGTCGTCAGGGTCGTCCATTGCAACGAGCATCGAAATTGGCGTCATAAAATAACGAACCAGCTTATCGTTGCGCGTTTTCCCTTCCGGTAGCCACCACAGTACCGCTTTCGCGCTGCTGTCGGCTCCGTCTTAGCTCTGTTTCTGGCCGCGCGTTTGCGTTTTGCGCAGAAAAGCGGTAGTGCCGTTTGCGGGCCACTCCTCGATCGGAGTTCGGGAGATTTGAACTGCGCTAGAGGTACGCGGACGCTTCAGAACACATTTTCTCTAAAATAAGTCTCTTCTTCACATGAAACATGCGTTTTGAGGTTTCTGGGATGGCATTTTGAACAGTCCACGTTGACTTAATATTACCCTTTAGTGTCTCTTTAACGCCTGCTTGACTACATTGTCTCTTTGACTACAGTAAAATGACTACATTTTGTGTTGCGGAAAAAGAAGAAGCAGCAATAACTTTGTCACAAAACAAGTCACCCCTGCATGTTGTTCAACATTGTCAGCCTTCCTACTGCATTCAGTGCTTCGCACTTTAGTAAAGCTGCCTACTTTTGCCAGATTTTAATTAAATTGAAATAAAACAACATTTGGTTGCTGAGCGAGTCCAGCTAATTAGGGGACCAGTGCATTTGACCTAACGGTACGCATTATGAACTTGACAACGGATACATAAACTAACAAAGGAAGAAAACAGACAGCAATATGGGTAAGTGGCCCACCCGGCGAGCCACCTGCTATTCCAATTATGAACAATACACTATTGCCAGGCAACGAGATGAAGTGGGCTAAGTGAAGCTTAAGAATGCACTAGACAGAACGGACGTGAACCACCTCCTCCAGAGAAATCTACACTGAATGAGAGCAATCAGTCCTCCAACCGTTGTGAATAATGACTTCAGTCGGCGTTTAATTAAAACAACATCGAAAATCTCTGCTATCGTAAAACGTTTTCATTTTTACCAATAAGTTGCTTTATCGAATATTCATGCATCCAAATTGAACATAAAGTGAACTGTGTTCCGCCCTTCCTAGATTGTTCGAGAACATACTTCGGCCGAAATGTTTAGTAATGGAGGTGAAAGCTTGAGGAACGATGTGAAGATTAAAGCAGAGGTGTAAATTATACTAACATATGGAATTCGTGAGGAAATATTCTTCATATATTGTCATATATCATAAAGCAGCTAAAGTAATTTTTAGTGACTGATTTTACCGGTAGCGTCGTTAGGGATAAGACCAATGTTATGTGCTTGATCTGGCGTCACAGCGCTTTCCAAGTTATGCATGTAGAGTAGTCTGACACTGTTGCGCGTTTTGCTGCACGAACAACAATATTAAACTTTAAGTGCCATCGTGAAGCCAGTGTTAGTATTTTTGGCTGCGTAAATTGGCCACATCATGTACATTTGAAGTACAATCAACCTTGTTCTTTGCCTTATTGACATTGTTGGCAGAATAGTGAGAAAAGCAAGCTAAATTTTACATAGCGCGTACAATTATTGAGCGTCTACACAGCAGAATTTCTTACTCTCGCACGCGCGTTGAAACCAAGCGCACTTGAACTCGACCCCAATCACCAGCTGTCAGCGTAGTCTACGCGCTGCTGTCAATGTGATAATGAGCAGTTGACGACAGAGGCATGGCGAGCGAACAATGGTGGGTAGCACAAAATACCAGGCGAAGCCCTATTGCGCTTGTTCTTACGTTCTTTTCCCTAGTTTACACCGCTACCGGCAAAAGGTGGCTGTTCCTTACAAGTGCCGCTACTTATAGTCTATGGAACGAGACGTTATCCCCAAAGTGTCGTTATCACGCTAACTTTATACTCTAGGTGTGTGTTAATAGCGGTAGTGTTGTTGTAACCAGGAAGGGTGCTATCGACGATAGAAACATATTCAGAAAGGTTCTGCTTCCTAAAGGTTTGTGACCGAAAAGCAGAAAACACAAAATGGTCAGATGTCTTATACGTTTCGAGAAATTTGCCCTTTGGGGTTCTGACGTTTTGTATTCATTTGCATCTGACAGGTACGCTATGCTTGTGCCAGCCTTTGCTGACGTCTAAAAAATGTTCTAGCAATCAAGTCGTTCTGGAATGGTGGCGTTTTAAAATGTCAGAATTTTTACTCCAGTGTCGCAAAATGGGAGTTTACTTTTGTAGAGGAACTATGCATTTGATATGTGCGCGCTTTTCACTGCCCTATAATTTAACGTGGCCGTACTTTACTAGATCAATTTCTGAGGGCGCTGCATATAGTATTGCATTCATATTAAAGAAGGTGATTTCTGTAGCGGAACTGTGACACGTGCGATTTTACAAATTCAGATTGCAGCGTATCTCATGTTAAGTCGTTTGGCTAATAAAGTAAGATAAATGACGGTGTCTTTATAATGATGAATGCGCATTTCGTGAGCGACACTTGCAGAGAGGTTCATTGCAGATTTATCTGCGTTTTTACGTCATTATTTTCCTTTCACTTCTATACAGACGCTTAAAATGAACATACATTTTTGCTTGCTGTATTTTGGAGAACGGCGAATGATTGTTCAGCGCCTGCTGTACTAGCTTGCTGAAGTCGGCAGCCACAATCGATGATGGCGCTGCTATAAGCGCAACATCTAAAGAGCACATAAATTAGGACTTGTTCAGATATTCCTTTAAATTCATTGTGAAGGCGCTTTGAATCTCAACTAGCTGCTGGTGCTTAGCAGAATTGAAAGAAATGTAAAAGATTGTATGTGGTTTTTGCTGCGCAGTGTGTAGACATAAAATGGAATGACGTTGTCCGACGGCTTTGTTGGCAGTGAGGCATGGACGAACATATGTATAATGCGGAAAAAAATTTGAACTTTTCACATCGGCAACGCCTTTTTTGCATGAAATCGTTAAAATGTGAATGCGACATTACTACGGACGTCTCGTCCAAGGCATTGCTCAAGGTAGGTGCTAATATTCGACATAATAACGGACTCTGTTAGTTCTATAATCCTTTCATTATTAATCCTTTAGAAAAGAACACGTCACACGCTGCGGACATGTGCGAACAGAATGGTGGTCTTGTCGTGTGTCGTGCTTCCAATGTTTGCTAGATGAATTCTTTAGCGCCGTTTACAGGTATGACACTGGAATTTGCGCAACAGAGAATGGTAAGGAAAAAGAAATGCTCACTGAAAATTATCGAGGTTATTCTACAACTGACAGTGATGCTGAGTTTTATGCCTGAGAATAAGAACGTAACTAAACTTAGTGCCGCTCAATATGCTACTTTAGAAAAATATTGCTAAGTGAAGCCATCATAGGGGAACCCAATAAGGCCCATATTGCTCCTGCGCTGAAATGTTTGGTAAGGAAGGTCAACAATTTTTCATACATAAGTTAGGAATCCAAAAGCTCTCGATGCATTTCTTGACTCATTATCATGAAATCAGCCGTTTTCCCATAAACTTTCACGGGTATTTATGTTTTACTCCAAGAACCAACCCTGGGAGTGTTAGCCAGCGCCACCACTCACAAACCTTGGCGGTAGATGTAGAAAATCCTTTCTACCTCAGGCGTCACGAGTACGTGATTTTTTGTGTGAAGACAACGGGTTATTAAAGCCAAGAATGCTACTTGAGGGCATCAATGTTGCCGGATTCAAGACCCTCATAGTGTAGGAAAGGAGAAGAAAGGGGGTTAACCGAGGGACACTATTTTTATTAATCCTATCATAAGAAGCCCACAAACAATGACACCAAGGACAACATAGGGGAAATTACTTGTACTGAGTAATTGAATTAAACAAATGATTTTTAATGTATGTGTGTGATATGTAAATGTTATGTAATAACGTAGATCTCGAATTCGGCAACATTGATGCGTTAGGTAGCATGTGTGGGTTTATTGACCAGTTGCATTCACAGAAAAAGATCGCTTACTCCTGACGAAAATATACCTATTTCAGCTAAGGCGCTACAATCTTCAACAATTTTTTTATGCGAAAGAAAGAACATGAGTGGATTGTGCTGCGTGACGCTGCGTGCTATTACCTGCTGCGTGTCGCAGTCTTAACGGTTGGCGTAGTGAGAAATATTGCATCAAACGTGAGTAAAATGACACTCTTATTCACTAGTTTATTGGTATATGCAGCTGCAGCCTAATATGACCGTACTTTAAATGAAACAGTATTATTTAAAATTCTAATTGCATCGTTCACAAAAATACTGGTCGATTTACCGAATGTCTACTTGCACATGTTTTTTTTTTTAGATTTTAAGTATATTTACTCAAGAATACATTTACTCAGGAAGACATTGGGTAAGGTTGGAATATGATTACATCGACATGAAACAAGCGTTATTAAACAAGAACAATAAACACATCTGCCAATAAATCGTTTTTTCCTGCCACGCCACTGGCACTCAACAGCAAGCTAAAAACACCAGATGTGCGCACAGGGCGATAATAAACTATTCACGAGCATCATTGCACTAGAGTGTAGGCGTAAAAGCGCGAATATTGCCATATCAATTGCCCAATCGTAGCAATGAAAAGTACGAATAGAAAAACAAGGAAACAAAAACTAGGCAGAGAACAATGAAACTCTACCATCTATGATAAGCTATGACGTCACCGACAATGAATGGTGTATTAAAATGACCCTTCTGGGCGCAGTGTTGTATTCTGGGCAGGGTGGGCGAAAATGGTGATCCTGGTGGTTTCCTTTTTATTTTACCTTTGCTTAAGAGACGTTTTTGTCAGTAGACGGGCCAGTGCTTACTCACCTCTTAACAGACGTTTGTGAAGAGATGCATATGGTTTGAAGAATAAAGAAATAAGTAAATAAACCATGTAGTCCGTACAGTCTGAAGTTCAAGCTCAAAGACAGAATGAAGTGCGCTTCCATCTAAGAGTTCTGAAAGTGCGAACTTTCTTCTGAAGGTCAAATGACGTTAATAATGAGCGTGACGTTCCATACGCAGCACTCACGATCACGCACAGGCGAGCCACGTGGACACGGTAACGAAAGGGAACATGGACTCGCCAATACGATAAAATTCATTTCGCATTGTTATGCACGAATACAATGTTCCAGAACGATAACCCTACAACATGCGAAAAAGTAAGAATATTAGAGTTGGTTTATCGTATGGGGAGATATTCCTAATTCCACAAGAATATACTAATTCATGGCTTGCTATTTCCTGTAAATTATCCATAATGGAGTGCATCTTTATAGAGTGTAAATTATCCTTTTTCTGCTAGCCGTGCACAATAAATTTTCATTAATATATAGGTCTCGTATCCAGCTCGTATATTCGAGTAAAGGCGCTTTAAAAGAGTGGCGTAATTGTAGCAGTTTTATAGACGATGCTATATGTCTTTATCATAAGTACCTTCCGCTGAACACAGGTTGCTTTCTGTTCATTCTGTATTTATTACAGGCTGTGCAAATTGAAGGCTGTAAATTATTTCGTTGAAGCGGTTTAAATTCATCAGTACATAGAATTGCATACTGAGGTCTACCTCATGTATTCGGGTCCTTTAATCCCTATTAGTGAACCGAGTTCCCTTAGGCTTTGGGCCACAATATTCCTTTAAAAACAAAGAGCATCCCTCGCCGCTTGTGGTACTAGCCGTTGTCCATCATACTGGCACGCCATGACATCAGTAGCGATCGGCAATCGCTCTAACGTCACTATTACTTCGAATTCACTACAGTATTCTCATAAAAGAAAACCCGTGCTCAGTTGTAAGCCTTCGTAAGCCTTCGTCACTCTTCGCAAGCCTGTGCTTCTTACATAAAAGTGTCTACGCTAATTATTTACGCACGACGCTAATGTTGGAATAGAAAACAGGAGAAATTATTCCTTTAAATAAATCTGGCAGCAGAACATCACTTACAATTTATCTTACTACATCATTACCAGTACCTGGTGCAAAGTATTCAAACTTATTATTTTTACTAACCTTGCTGATTTTCCTAAGTCTAATTGATTTTTTACGCTATAAGAACACGGATTTCGAAAATCATTCTCATGCGAATCTCAATTGCTAATATTTACTCACAAACTGCACTAAATACTTTACCGTTATTTTTTCCCGATTGCACCTCTTTGGAGTTTACAAAAGATTTTGACAAAGCGTGTCATAAACTTTGACTTTATTAACTAAGCAAGATAACCTATGATAATAACGGTCTCAAATGGACTGAGTCATTTGTCGTTAACTGCTCCCAGTTCGTAAAAGCTAATGGTCATAACTCACCCCATAGCAACGTTCAGGCGGGCGTGCCACAAGGTTCCGCCCATGGACCTCTGTTATCCTTTATCTATAATAATGACTTACCTTCAGGAATAAATTTTGACATACACTTATTTTCAGATGACTGTTTAATCTTTGGAGAACTAACTAACAAACATGACCTCGTCACCGTGCTTCACGCCGACCTTAATAGCGTCAGCAATTGGTGCCGATTGTGGCGAATGGAACTCACCAATAACAAGTGTAAATTTGTGAGAGTATGCCGATGGAACTATAACCTGCCTGTGTACTGCCTAAGTAACGTTCCTTTAGAAACGACAAGTTCCTATGAGTACTTAGGCGCGCATATAACATCTAAATTAAAGTGGAATCATCACGATGAATATAATATTCGCCAAGCTAACAACTGGCAGCCATACTTACGCCGTAACTTTTTTCGCACTCCATCATCTTTAAAATGACTACTCTTTTAAAACCCTCTTATCGCAAAAACTCCCGTATGCTGCAGCTATAGGGACCCCTTTTACGAAAACCCAGTACATTCTTGTCAACTAAGGCAAAACAACGCAAGTCGTAACCTAAGCCAAAACAACGCAGCCGTGCTGCGAGCGAATTTTCAGTGAAATCTAATGTAGGCTCTCAGCCACTGGGCACAAGTCGAAGGATTTCTCGTTTTTCATTTTTTCATAAGCTATATCGCCAGCATATTTTTCACCCGAAATTCATGTTGTGACCGTGTTACTTATCTCACCGTATTGGCCATCAGCATAAAGTTGCAATTGGCGAATGTAACCCGACAGATTTTTCGTCATTCTTGCCACGTACGTCAAAAGATTGGAAGGATCTTCCCCCTGATATTGTGTCCATTAACGACAATGAAAAATTCGAAAAGCACTAGTTAGCACTGTATAATACCAAGCATTTGTACGGACTACTGTTCATTGTTGTTTTAAATGTTGCTTTTAGAAGGCCATAGTCTATTACTGTATAGATGAAACTTTCAACTGAACTTGCATTATTAGCAAATATTCTGTACAAGTTCGTAATATATTTCCTCCCTGTTTCTTGTATAACCCACTCCCTTCTCTAATGCTGAAAGGCCCAGAGGTAAATAAATAAATAAATAAATGGTACATGCAAGGAGCTTAGAGCAAAGCAGCAACAGAGATATGGCAGAACTGCGTTTATAAAAGATATAATCGACTGAGTAATTTTTTTTTAGACCGCCTTGACTTTATCGATGCTAGTAGTTTTTGCCATACGTCTCACGTATAAACTTTTTCTGGTATTAAAGGTTGCCGACAAATATTTTCGAAGTCGCCCAATCCCTACCTCTCGCTATACGCACGTCAGTCAAAGGATGACACTTAGCTAGTATAAAGGTGCGAAAACATTTCTGAGCAACTTGAATTCGACACTAAAGTGGGTCTCGAAATGCCGGATATGGCGTCGTCAACATTTTTGTGACGTGCACACAAAGAATAAGCTCGGTTGCTGTTGTGTATCAACAGGGCAGGCTGCAAACATTTCCCGTTTAAAGTAAACCATGGAACTGGATTGAATTTATCTGATTTCGCATGCGCGTGGCAGCCATAGCTGTTCCAGAAACGGGGCGAGTCAAAGTAGTGTGACGTGAGGATGCTTTCGGGCGCTGTTAACGAAAACGACAATTATTTCTTTGAAACAAGTCTTATAGCGAATAATGTAGGGTGCTGTTATAGTTGCGAGTGTTTTTCTAAGGTTTAGAATTTAAGTGCTGCAATTCTTTATTTATCACAAATAATGGCAAACGGCAAAATTTCATGTCGGTATTCTGGAAAAACTGCATGACCCAACTCGGTGTCTGACCTACAAAGCATAACTGAAACAAGCAATTACTTAAATTGGTTACTTAAATGGCCACTTGAATGGTCCGTGGAAAAGATTTAGTCGTACGCGTAAGCACAAAGGGTGTCTCACAACGAATGCTTCCTCACAAGTATTTCTTGGCAGTCTCTAAATAAAACCGGTACAAATGAGAGGAGGGCAAAACATTACCCTCCTCTCAAGGCGCCGTGTTACCTGAAACTGAAACAAGCAATTAGTTAATTTGCTTGCTTAAATGGCCACTTGAATGGTCCGTGGAAAAGATTTAGTCGTACGCGTAAGCACAAAGGGTGTCTCACAACGAATGCTTCCTCACAAGTATTTCTTGGCAGTCTCTAAATAAAACCGGTACAAATGAGAGGAGGGCAAAACATTACCCTTCTCTCAAGGCGCCGTGTTACCTCTCAACAATTACCCCATGCGGACATCGCTATGTGCCGCCTCTTTCACGGGGGGAGGCAAGTGTTGTTTACTTCATGTTCATATGAGCCGTGCGTGCTGCCGCATCATTTTCCTACGCAGTTTTCTCGTTAAACCTGGACTAATCGCAAAAATTTTCAAGACAAACATGGCGCGGCAGTTGGAGACGTGTCGGGGAATGTTGGCCAGCTTGCGCGGCGTGAAGAGAAAAAAGGCGGATGTTGGCGGGCGTTTGCTGCATTGCTGCAAACATTTATGCTCTTTACAAAATAATAAGTAGCCGTTTCCGGTATTCTTTTCGTTTGATAATCGTTGAATAAGTTGTAAATGTATGAGAATACGACGCGCTGTGCAGCGCTGTGCAGAATGCAGTACTGTGCATGTCGTCTATAGCAGTCTGCGATACCGGCCCGCGTAGATTCGGGAGGAGGGACGTCGAGGTGTACGCGAGCGGAATTGACGGCGTTGCGGTGAAGGCGAGCGGCTAGCGGTGTCTCCCCGAGAGGGAAGGCCGGGATGGTATGGTTCAGAGAGGGCGGACAGAGGCCGAGGGTCTCGGTCGAAGCGGCGATTAGTATATGCTTGGGGCGTGGAGTACCAGCGGCTACTACGGCAGTGGCGGGAGATGTGACCGACCCGGAAGCAAGCAAAGCAAATTGGCCTGTCATCCGGTGTTCGCCACTCAGAGGGGTTCCGATATCGATTCGGCAACAACTGTCGAGGGGCAGCAGAGGCAATGACAGGAGCCGTAGGGGTCAGACGTGGGCAGACTGCATACTGGATGTCCATGTTTGCAATTTCTTGTCGGACAGTAGCTTGAATAAGCGAGATGGTCATGTTGTCATGCGTAAGGGGGCAGTGAGAACTTGGAGTCATAGCGTCAAGTTCGCGACGGATGACCTGTGTCAAGCTTGGCGTTGTAGGCGGATGTAACGCCGGAGGGTTGTTGCAGGAGAAAGTGGCAGCCGAATTCGGAAGTCGGTCGAAGCGTTGTACGACGCGTTTTCTCTTCGCTTGCTCAATATTCCGGCATTCCTTAATGATGGACTCGCCGGTTGAGCAGTTTCCGCAAATAGGAGGTTGAACGCATCGTCGGCAATTCGCTTCAATATGTGTCCGACCTTATCGGCCTCCAGCATGTCCACGTCCGCTTTACGGCAGAGCGCCAAGACGTCTTGAATATACGCTACATACGATTCGGTTGATGTCTGGGCTCGAGACGCTAGCTCTTGCTTGGCCTCCAATAGACGTCCCACAGGTCTTCCAAAAAGGTCGCGTAGCTTATCCTAGCAGGAGTTCCAGCTTCTAATGTCGGCTTCATGCATCTCGAACCATACCTCCGCGGCTCCTCCCAATAAAATATCACGTGCGCCAGCAAGAGTCCTGCATTCCACTTGTGCTTACCGACGAGCTCATACGACGGCAGCCAGTCTTCGACGTCGCCATTGACAGTGCCAATGAAGATTCCCGGGCGACGTAGCTGGGTTAGCAATACTTCTGCTGGTGTCTGAGCGGCGGAGGCAGCGTCAGTAGCCACAACAGCGGATGCGATGTGACACCCGCTGCGAAGATCCAGGGCAATCTTTGCAGCGAGATTACCCCACTCGTCCTCCAAAATGTTACGGGGAGAAAATATATGTATTGTGAGCATTATTCATACGCTTCATATTGTCACTTTTACATACTCATCGTCACTGTTTTGGGGCCTGGTGGTCGGGCTCTCACTCGAGAGAATAAAGAAGAGGCTGGCTGCCTAAACTTGGTCTCACAAGTGGTGGAGTGCGCTGTCTGGTTCCTTCGTCCTCTCGCTCCCGGTCTCTCTCCAGCTTCACCTACGCTACATCCCTGGAGCTCCGCTCGGGTCGCCGCCTCTATCAACTGTACTCAACCATGTCGCAAAACCAGCAGACCAATACCACGACATCCACCTTGCCTGCTCCTGTGGGAACCCCTTCTTGGACAGTCACCACCCCTCAGAAGAATCCACCGGTGGTTGCTGGTCTTCCAGGTGACGACGTTGAAGACTGGTTGGAGCTATGCGAGCGCGTGAGTGACTTTAACCACTGGAACAAATCAGCAAAACATGCTCACCTCGCCTTCTACCTAACCGGTGTTGCAAAAATTTGTTTTTACATTCATGAGCTCGATTTCGTCAAATGGAGCACCTTTAAACACCACTTACGCAACATTTTAGCGAACTCGTCTGTCTGCTTCGATATCGCCAAGAAGCTTGCTGCGCGTGTTCTGCACTCTGGCGAGTCTTACGCTTCGTACATAGAGGACGTCCTCGCCCTCTGCCGCCGCGTGAACACCTCGATGGCAGAGAGCGACCGTGTACGCCACCTGCTCAAGGGTATTGGAACTGTGGCATTCAATGCTCTTGTAGTGCTGAATCCCACTACCGTCGCAGACGTCATCAGAACGTATCAGCGTCTCGATGAGCTTCATATGCTCCGCTTACACCCTGACACATATGATTTCAAGGTGTCCAATGACAGCGAGCTACGTGCCTTGATTCGCACCATCATCGTGAGGAACTGCACGCCCAAGCTTCGTCAAACCCTCCTGAGATCCATCTAACGCCTCCTGGTGGCGGCCTATGCCATATCGTGAGGGAAGAAACAGCTGCCGTGACCTGCCCGCAAGTCCAGCACACCGTGACCGCCGTGTCCTGAGCTGCCGTAACCTGCCCCCACTCTATCCCTACGCCAACTTACGCTCAGGTTTCCTCTATAGTGCCACCCTCCCACCAGCCACCCCAACAGGCACCGGCGCCGCACGTGTCTATGAACCCCATCACTACAAGACCACCACCTGTTCCGTCTTACTACGCATGGAGCCCACCTCGACCAGTTGGTTACTACTGCGGCATCCGTGGCCACATTTCAATGTTTTGCCGACGCCGTCAGGAAGATGAAAGACGTGGCTATGACGGGTTTGAAAGGGATGAGTTCTCTGCCTGTGTACCACAACTTCGGCGCTCTTGCTATGATTATTATCCACAACGTTCCCTATCTTCACAGGACTTCAACACTGCCGGTTCACGGCGTTTCCCGCGTCGTGACTCTCCATCACCGATGCGACACTCCTCTTCCCCTCTACGACCGGCTACTTCGTCCTCCGATCACCACCAGGAAAACGGAAAGCTGCATCCTTTGGACAACATAAAACTCCTCCTGAGCGCCCGTCAAATGTACTTTTGATGTGCGTTGAAGGTGGCCCAATCGAAGCATTGGTTGACACAGGTGCATCGCTTTGCGTTATTAGTATTGACTGGTGTTCTCGATTGCGAAAAATGAAGGCACCGTATAATGGCCCTCCCCTTCGTTGTGCTAATGCAGTTCTTGTTCAGTCCTCCGATGTTTGCACTGCGCATTATTCATACGCTTCATATGCTCACCTGTACATACTCATCATCACTATTTTGGGGCCTGGTAGTGAGGCTCTCACTCGAGACAATAAAGAAGAGGCTAGATGCTTAAACCATGTCTCACCGTATTTACAATATATACAGTTTCAAGGGTTACCTCGTGGCCAGAGTAGCACCGTCAACTGATCGTCAAGACATTTCAATATCCTTTTCACCTGCCAACGTCATTTTGTCCACAGCGGCCCAAACTCATACGTGACAATACTGTTAGAGTCCTCTCTGACCTTGACGCCTTAACTAACTGGTGTGACGAATGGACCATTGTAATAAGTGTTAATCAGAATAAAGTTATGGGTTTGTTGCCTATTACTGAAAGTTTATTATTTATTCATAAATGAACCACAGCGCCATTTAGGAATTATTACGTGCGACAAACAACCTTGTTACGGTACACGACATCCGCAGGTAGTAAATTTGAAAGAGCAATTGTTCTTAGAAAAAGAAGAGCATTCAGAGTGATCAGACCTGGAAAGGTACGGCCTAACTTTAACTGCATAGACATTACGCAAGGAAAAATAATACGGGCCCTTCTGATTAGGAGACTCCCGTATGATTAGGGAACTTTAAATAAAACAGCTTAATTCCTAACCTAGCTGCTTCGTCATTAAGAAAAATCGATTATACCGCAGTACAACTTTGATTTGGGTGAGTTGGTTCATGGCTATTCAAAAGGCGCAGCGCGACTGGTACGGAGACAAAAGAACACAAACCGCAACACAAACACAACACAAGCGCAACACAGAAACCAGTTGTTAGGCAGCGCTTGTGTTGTGGTTTGTGTTTCTTTGCCTGCATCCCAGTCGCTCTGGTCCTTATGACAAGGATCATACCGATTTATGTTTTCTTTGCTCTTAGACATACCAAATGACCGTATGTCACCAGGACATAGCTTTCCGTGACGTATTGGATTTCTCTAATGTGTTCTTATGCGCACCACGAAACGGATGCCACACAGGACAAGCATAATCCAAAACTGGTCAAACACACGTTTTGTGCGCTGCTTCTCATGCTCAGCAATTCTAGGCACATTCTGTGGTACTTCGCGGCAATGCACAGGTGTAACTGAGTATGCAAAGTTTGAGAGAAATTATATTTCAACATATCAGCTGAGGATCAACAAGATTTAACTGACTACGCCTACAGGGAAGCCCCTTCTAACAACATGTGAATTTATTGCACTTAGTCATAATGGTGCGTTAAAGCTGTGTTTTGATCAGGGATGGGAGGTAAAGTCACACGACAGAAGCAAATAGTTTTGTACCCTTGAGGCAGAAGGAAAATATGGCTTTTTTTACCTACGCTTCGTGCAGACTCGTGTAGACGACTGTAGTACCTGGCACAGGCTATAACGTCATGTGATGCACTTGGCTCGCTGGGCTGTAGCCAATCAGAGTAGAGTGCGCGTCGTCTTCTGCATCAGCAGCCGGGAAGCGCGTGACTTCGTACTTACTGGCTGTCTATTTGCTCTTGCCTGAAACTAAACGCCAATGTACGAGTTTCGTTTTATCAGAAAATGTAGATAAAATGCACCTAAATACGCACTGAATGCGCAGTGCACGAGGCCAATTTCTCAATGCGAGTAATAAAACGGGGATACTGAAACAGTCCGCATCATCCGTGATTAAGATAATTTTACTTTCTTGGAAGATGAACTCACCTCCTGTGACACATGGCCACTAATGCATTTCGCTGCCTTCCTTGCAGCGAATATTCACTATCCTCGTTATATCAGCGCCGACAGTAGCAGACCAAGTGGCTCCACGCGTTTGCAACGCCTGCCTGCTTGGTTGCCGTCTGCTGCCTATACATTGATGAAAACCACAGTGTAGAAAGGGTCGTTTTCGTTATGCACTACAGCTGTAAAAAGTAGCTTCGCGGAGGTGAGCGGAGCTACAGTTTTCTACATCAAGCAAAAAAAAAAAGAAAGGTGGGTTTTTACACTCGTGTAGTCAATGTAGGTAAACAATAGCCCTATATATTTATTCAAAACTGTCAATCCCGTCAGGGATTGAAAGTATTGACTTGAAGAAGTATTGACTTGAAGTATTGACTTGACAGTATTGACTTGAAGAGGCGCCAGATTTAAACCTTAAAGCGAGTTATTACAGTTGGCATTGGAATAGTAATTGCATAGCGAGTGTCATTCAGTCTGCTTGTACGCGCACCGTTTTGAGAGGCAGCATGGAGAAGAGGAAGTGTATATGCGTGTGCAGGTCTCGAGCGTGGGTGCATGAGTTGGTGTGTGTATCCGAGCTTGTGTCTCCTTATTTGAATCTCCGTGCGCGCGAGTGCACGTATGAGTTTGCGAGCATACGTGCATTTCTGTATGCACGAATTTCCATGTGCGTGCATGCGTGCATATATTTCTGTGCGTGTTACACCCATGAGCTAAAGTATAAGGAACACAGGGTCGCCGAAAAAACAGAATTTCTTGGTAATTAACACGCATAAACGAAAACTGACGAGTGCACTCTAAAATTGGTAACGCCAAATTTAGCTTGCAGTCTTTCAAGTGGCATTCACAGACAGAGTGGAAAATGAGTTTTATCTCGCAATCCTTTGTCTGTATTCTTTAGTGCACGGGTGTACATGCGTGGGCGTGTGTAAATGCGTATGGAGGCGAACATGCGTGTTATGTGCGTGTCTCTCTCTGTGTGTGTGTGAGAGAGAGAGAGAGAGAGAGAGAGTGGCGTATGTGTGTTTGTGCGTGTAAGTGTGTGTGCGTGAGTGAGCGACCATTTCCTTGCTTGCACCTACTCTTGCAGTCAAATACGATATAGAGTTTCTTTGAGCTCATGTTCATATCCACGAGGAAAGAACGCATGTCACTGCATTTATAGCATTATCTTGTTCTGTAAGCTAAACTGAAGCTAAATGAAGAAAAATTTAGGAGTCATTGCACTCGGTGAAGGTGGATGACCAGCTAAGCTGTAGCACATCGCACAGGGTTAGACAAGGGGACATGTAGGTATTTTCATCATTTGTTATGTATTGGCCATAGTCTAATGAATACTGTGATATACACTGGTTGGTTCTGTTACCTTAGACAGAACGTTGGCCAAACTTGAACCTATACCCGATCCTTGCTGAGCAGTTGAGTGACTTGGATTGGTGCGGTACTTCAAACCAAACTCTTGTAATGCAAACTCAGTGAACCATTCCTTCTATGATTTTGAAGTGTCCACATTGGAATCTCAAATGATAACAGGGGTAGTTTAAACATGGCTAACCCATGCAAAGTGCGTGGTGATGAACTTCGCGATATCACACTTGGGTGTGCCTGGAGGCATCTGCATTGTGGATATTACAACTACGTTTTTCGTTTGTATGGCACAGACAACACCGCAGTCGGTGGCCTTGCCCTCTTGCGAGTTAAGGGCGTATGGTTGTACGTACTTTTTATCCTCTGGGAATATGCCAATGCCTCGTGCTCTTGAGTCCATGTGCTGCTCACAAACGATTCCAGCATATCCATCGACTTGAAAGAATGCATGTTGATTGATTTATATACTTTGGTATTATTATTATTATTATTATTATTAATTATTATTTTTATTATTATGGGAGGAATGACTGAAGCTTGTTTGACTTCCGCCGCGGGAACAGCCGAGTATTGCACAAGCTCCGACATCGGCCCACATTTGTGCCCACAAACTCGACTAATGTATTTCTTGACAGAGTTATACAGCTTCGCTGTAAAAGCGCCTGTGACGTCAATATTGCTGCCCTAAATTTTGTCACAATGGCACCGTCACCATCTGCACGGCCCCGCGAGGAGATGCTGAGCAGTTCCCCTTTGTTATCTTCCTTGCCTCGACGGCAGCCCATTGTTTTCTGGACACTGACGCACTAAATCAGCGTCATTACTTAGTCGTCTATCCCTTTTGCGACTGAGCAAGCTTTCGGCGGCGCACGTTCACTGGTATATTAACATTGAAACTTTAAACTGCTTGCCTTCGGAAAAACAACGTAAATATGCAGGGTGTTTCAGCGAACACCTTCAAAAATCTTTAAAATTTGCCTGTATCAGATACTACAATACTAGTTGATGAGCTGGTCTACTCGAAGCGGCGGACAATACTTCAACAAAATGAGATGCAAAATCGACGAATTAATAAAAATTCATGAATAAATTTTTAACTAATTACATTATGGCCCATATCGCAATTTACAAATTCTAGCCGTGGAGTTTGCAAGCCGGATCCACTTGGAACAAGTTTTCAAGATGACACCAGTTTCGAGATACTGATTCCAGAACTTTGTACAGAAATGCATTGGCGTTCCAGTTAATTTGTTAAAAAAGCTCGTTTCATGCACAGAAGCACACAAGAAACTGGAGCGCCAATGCATTTCTTCGGAAAGTTCGGGAATCAATATCTCGAAACTGGTGTCGTCCTGAGAATTCGTTGCCACTGCATGCACCTTGCGAAGTCCACTGCTAGAATTTGTTAATTGCAATGTGGGTCATAATTAGCTAAAAAGTTAATTATTGAATTCTTGGTAGTTAGTCAATATTCCATTTCCATTTTTTGTGCAAGTAGTGTTAGCCGCTTTGAGTAGCCCGGCTCATTGATCTATCTGCCACAGGCAACCTTCAAAAAATTTTGACAGTGTTCGCTGAAACACCCTGTATGTCGAAAGCGGTATGGCCGCAAGGAACACGCAAGGTCAGTTCACGTGGTCTCGAATTATGCATCCATTACATCACCAATGAAAACATCTGGAAAGTACAGACAATGTCATTAAATCAGGAATATGGGAAGCAACAGGCTATTTGCTTCCAACCACAAATAATTGTGAGTCCGAAACTGTTCAGCCTTCTGAATTTGCTGTTGGCAATGCATGCTGAGAGACGCCGAAATTGTATTGCCCTTTTTAAAACTGTAATTCCGTCAAAACTCTCTTTTGCATACTGTGAGAAGTAATGACAATATATATATATATATATATATATATATATATATATATATATATATATATATATATATAGTACTAAGCTTCTAATATTTGACCAGAAATTTTATTGTTAACCGACTTTTCCCTAAAGCATATGTTTCAGCTATGCCTTCAGTACCAGAGAAAAAAAACTGCAGGTGGCAAGTGCGCTTCGTTAGTGATAGTGAAAGTGTGATTTTTGTGAATTATTTTGTCTTATTTATCCTTATCTTAACTTTATCTGAACAAGGACATAACTGATGTATTTTTGCACTTAGAACAAATGTATATCGTACTTAGTTCAAGATCTCTGTGAACACACTGCCCTAAATTCACGCAAACCTTGCACTACTGCCTTTATAATCGGTTCTCCTACATTGTACGGGGCACTTCACCCAAGGTTTAAAAAATAAAGGCTTAGATTTTACTTGATAAAGCGAGCACTAGATTAGGAGGAACGCCGTAGTGGTGACCCCCGTAAATTTTGACTGCCTGAAGTTCTTTAACGCGCACCTAAATGTAACTACCACGGATGTTTTTGCGTTGCACCGCCATCGAAATGCGGCCGCCGTGGACGGGATTCGATCACCCCACCTTACGCTTAGCAGCCATCCCCATATCCACTAAGCCGCCACGCGGGCATCCCGCAAGGTGTGCGTGGACATTGTGCGCGCTACTGAATAGATTTCTGAGCTCGGAACATCAGGCACTGCATCCTGGCCTTATAAGGAATAAAAACAACTGCCCGCGGAAAGAGACTGGGTGACTTTTTAAGTACTTTGTAACAAATTGACAGCACGGAGATGAATGAACGAAACTAGGTTTATTCAACATTAAAATTCGCCGATGGCGCTGCGGCGTATGATTACAAATTGGGTAGGGTGAGGCTGCCTTCGTTTTATTAACGAACGTCCTGGAGGCAGTTAAGTTGGGGCCGCTTGACTCTTGTGGCTGTTGCGGAGCCGGTCACCACCCGGTGGTGCCGCCGGGTTCTGGAGGAACAGCAGTGCTCGCCAGAACTCGATCGCATGTTCCGGAGGCGTGGGATCCCGGCACACCCATGTCCCAAGAGAAGAAGGCCAGGGTACCCGCTTTACGGTGGCCAGGTCATGAAGCCTAGGTGGGATGTAGAGGGAGGGCGCTGCCAACACTGGTGGGTGAGATCAGCGTGACATTTGTACGTGGAACAGAACCCAATTACGGGCGGTGGTGGGCCACCCCTGTGTAAACGGTTCAGCAACAGAAGAAGAAGAAAGGTGCCTGTCTCAATTCTACGAAGCAAAACTGACTCTCACCGTTTGAGTACCTTCGAGGAAAGCGACGGTATAGAGAGTGGGTCGCTCACTGGTGTCCGGTAGGTGACATGTCGTTGTTTGGTCGCATGCTTGTCTGCCATCGGATATGCTACCTCAGGTGTGGTAGCTAGGAGAGGATAACGAGTATCGGAGGCTCTGGCTAGCGCGGTGAAGAGATGAGAACGCGCCAGTCTATGAGCCTTCTCGTTTCCGGCGATACCGCAGTGCACAGGGACCCAGTGGATGGTAACTTCGTGACCGCATTCACGGAGTTGGCCTGCTTCTACCGGATATTCTGCATTACGGGATCTGTGTAAAGAACTTTAGCACATGCCCATTGGGCAGCTTGGTAGTCTGTGTACACATGATGGGGAACAGGGTCAGTTTCTGACGAAGTTGCCAGGGCCGACTCCAAATAATCTAGGAAAGCCATTAGCTTTGCGCGGGTTCTGTACATTGCTTCTGCTGAAATATGATGGCGTCGGTTCTCATATTCATTTGTCCGGTCGTACCACGCAGTGGCAGAACAAGTGTTAATAGCGCCGTCTGCAGCAGGTGCAGCATCCGTGTATACGATGCGTTCAGTCAAGGGGAGTGAACTCGTAGCTTTAGCATGCCTCTTAGCATATGCAATGTGCCGAATTCGCTGATTAGGGTCCATATTGAGAGGAAGTGGATTGCTATCGGTGAGAGCCGTGATTTCCCACGCCAGCGTTTTGTTGAGCAAAATGAGCAATGTGTGACCCGAGCAGCATGAGTGCATGTTGCCCGGCATTTGTGGCGCGAAGTCTCGTCTCCTGCGTATAGATGTGCATGTCGATGAGCTCGGGTAGGTTGTTGAGCTTGCTACAGCTCTCGAGCGCTTCGAAGCCTGTTACCTTGGAAGTCCATGAACAATGCATTTGGCATCGTTAAATAACCGGTCGAGCGCGTGCATCTGTGTGCGGTTGACTGGATGATACGGCAGCCCGTACATGATAGGGCAGTCCAGAAAAGCTTAAGTGAACTGCCGCATTCCATGCTCGTTTACACCACGGGTGCGGCTAAAGATTCAGCGTAAAGCGTGCAGGATTTGTTTGCTTAACTAGTTGGAACCAAGTGCTCGCTGTGCAGTAGTAGCTCGCTGTGTAGTAGTAGAACCCATCACACGGATAGTAGATTTCTGTGTGATGGGTTCATTACCGATGTGCAGTTTAAAAGAATGTTTTACTTTCTGTTTGCCAAAGGTTGATCAGTCACCATGAATGACGACAAACTCTGTTTTGTCTGGGGCGGTGTATAAACATGTTTCCTTAGTCATGAATAATGTCAAGAACTCTTTGTAAGGCGCCCTCCAGGTCTTCGATGGACCCTTGATGCGTCCACATGGTGACGTCGTCGGCGTACACCGTATGTTTCTGGCCCGGTACAACCGCAAGGTGCTTTGCTAGCTGGTGCATAGCTATAATAAACAAGGGTTGGTGAAATAACCGAGCCCCAGGGAGGCCTACTTGGTTGGTTCGTATGGCACTGACGTCATGACCAACTTCGACATGGTAGCTTCGCTTTTCTAGGAAACCCGCTATGAAGTTGTGCATTTTCCCTTTATTTCCAAGGGCACGTGTTTTGATCATGATGGTCTTGTATGGGACGCCATCAAATGCGCTGCGGATGTCCACTCCGATAACGGCTCGTGGGTGCACCAAATTAAACACGAGGACGTCCTCTGTTAGGCGGAGGAGCACATATTGTGCTGATGGGCCAGGGCGAAATCCATAGTGCAACAACCAAAAGTTCGCGATCTTCAAGGTACCACATGAAGCGTGTGTTGACCATACTCTCCATTAATTTACAGACGGATGAGGCTAAATAGATCGGACGGAGGTTGGATAAGGCATGTGGTGGCTTACCAGGCTTCGGAATTGGCTTGACCATAGAAAACTTCACATTGGAGGGCAGTATCGCTATGTCCCAGACTCGAATAAATTCTTCGAGAAGAGCGTCCTTTTGCTGAAGGGGCAAATTGCGTCGATGAGCCCGGCCCACCTCTTCGGCTCCTGGAGCACTACGCCCGTTAGCACGGTACAAGGCGTGCTCCAGCTCGATCTTGGCGAAGGGGCTGTTAAGTGTTCCGATCTTCAAATGTTCATCCTTCTGGTACGTGGTGCAAGTGGGGCGAAACGTCTGCAGGGAAAACATCTGAGCAGCCTGTTGGGAAAGTTCATGAGCGCTTATGCCTTCCTGGAGGGCCACGCCAGCCGCGGCGTCGTTGGTCTTACGCTGGCCGAGAAAAGAGCGCAGGATGACCCAAACCTTGGACGTATAAGTCTGTCAATTGATCGATTCGCAAATTTCCCTCCAGCATTCTGACGTGAGCATAGTTGTATATTCTACATGAGAACGCTGTATTTTGCGCAAGCGTGCTTTGTTGTGCACAACGCGACCAGACTGCGTGTACAGGGCGTGAATCCGATACTTTCTATTCCATAAGGTGAAAAGATGTCTATCAGGCTCTGGGTGGTCAGAGGGTAGCCTTAAGTTATTCGTGGCTCTTCGTTTTGCTGCGCATAGCTGTGGTAGCAGATAGCTGTGATAGCAGTCCCCGCACAACAATATCGTGTCCTGCAGATAAAGCTTCTTAAAGTGGGAGATGAAGCTGAGATCAACGAGTAACCTTTTTGGCCTTATTGCTTTCGTTTGGGGGAACCACGTATACGCAGAAGATGAGCATTTTATGCTGTGATGAGACTTCTAACCGGCAACCCACAACGCTAAGAGCAGCGCTGCACCACGGTTGCGTGTATAATTGCGCGTGTGTAGTCCCCCGTCACACCTACAATGTTGTCTTCGTGGGTTCAGCGAGGTCTTCAGACCGGGCGTAGCCGTCATAGCCATTATTCTCAGCACAATGCCGTTGACTTTTTGAAGGGCAATGACCAATGGACTGGTGTTGTTTCGCTTTCTGGAGAACCGCGTGATCCTGTCAGAGCTCTTGTTACGAAGTGAACGACAATTGCACTGCAGGAGAGTTGCCCATGGGGATGATTTCGAAGAGCTAGACATGGTGAGCCTTCGTTGCGGCAGAAGCAATGAAGTTTGGTAGTAACAATGCGCACGCATCGCAAGTGCTCCTGCGGTTGTGAGAGGGGCTGTGCCAAAAGGGAGAGTGCCGGAAAGCATGTTTCTATAGCCTGGGTCATAAGCTGTTGGACGCTTTGATGGATGAGCCTCTCTATTTGCGATATACGATTTTCAAGACGCCGCTCGACATATTGAAATGTCATTGGGGCGGGAAAGTATGAATTGTCGCTTGGTGCTGTAAGCACCGTTGACTGAGCTGCACCATTTCGCGGATGCTGTGCCCCCCATCTGAGGCAGGCTACAGCGTGGAGGACGAGAGTGTTGAGCTTAAGGGAAGCGCGGTAATATTACTAGCACTGATTGTTAGGTGCACGTTCACTTGTCTAACTACATTCAAGAAGGTGGTTTTTCCGCCGACTTCTGACTGTGCAGCGGGGGGTACCAGTGGCCCTGTGTAGAAATTCTGGCGCGTTGCCTTGAGCATGAGTCTAGATGAGTTTTGTTCTATTCCGCTCTCGAAATAGCGGTGCTCATGCCCCTGTGTCTGCCGTTTCGTAGGTTGCCCTTTGGCAGCCGGCTTGCGTTTTTCTTCCCTTGCCTTGTTGACTTGTCGTCTTTTTGGACAGTTTGTGGCTGTGGCTAGGTGAGAACCACCTCAATTGCGGCACTTTGGTTCTGCGTTCGGGCACTGTGTGCCCTCTTTGAGTTGCCGCAGATCGCATGTAGAGCATCTCGCTGCCAGAGTATTTGGGCATTGTTCCTTGTGATGCATGATATTGTGACATGTGTCACGAACGGCTACTCATGCACGGTACGGAAAAATACTGATAGCAAACTACCACAGGCCGACCTTGTAGGGTAGGCTGACACCTTCAAATGTGACCATGGCTGTACGTTTGTCACCAAGTGGGCGGCAATGCAGAGAGTTCATTACTTCCTCAGAAGTCATATCCCCAGTGTTTCGAATAATGCCTCTGATTTGTTTGTGACCAATGCCTTGGTATGCTTGACCGGGCACATCCTGTCCACGGATTGGCAGGGATGCTATTGCGAGAAGGGCTTTGCGCACCCCAGGTGCAGCCGCGTCGACAGCGAGCTGATTTGCGTTAGAAGGAAAAGTACTGATGTATTGGGATGAATATTGTGGTGCATGTATTTTGGCTGTCTGTAGTTTAGACCTGGAGAAGAAAGTACCACGATTTCGTGAGAATAGTTTCAAACATACGTATATAGTCAAGTGAAACATGAACTTCTACATCGCACCCATGGTGAAAGCGATCCCAAAACGGCAAAGTTACAATGATATACAAAAAATTGGTTTATTACTTACCAATCATCGGAACAGTGTCCAGCTCCTCAATTTTTGTTGTGTCGGTGCACCAGTGCAGTCTTGGGGTGCTCTTCGATCGACTTTCATGTAATATTTAAGGTGACTCTACTACATTTCTATTGAATTTTTCCGGTGGCCTTTCTTCGGCATCTAACCACTGTTACAATGATGTCGTATGGCGCAAGACGCGCCAGCACGCATACCAGATTGAAAAGAACGTTGTCACATATATTATAGTGAAAGAGTGTTGTCTAGTCATAATGCGTGTGTCAAGCGAATACTTGGGTACATTCCCGATCCAACACCAACACCAGCGATTGCGCTGCAATATACGATGATTTATGTCTTATAAACCCACGCGTTCCCTTGCAGACCAGATTACAACGATGGGTGACAGTGCGCGCCCAATCTTTGTGCTTCGATCGCTACTTTTTTAGGGCGCAACTGCGTGCATCATAAAGTTAAACGCGCGTCTCACAATTTGAGAATTGTCTTTGTTCTTCACCATCACTTTTACGCAACAATACTTCACAATGCACAATCAAATGTTTTCGTCCAACACATTACAAAATAGGGGAACTTGAATACTACTTAGCAGGATGTCTTAAGAGTGACAGACAGACAGACAGACAGACAGACAGACAGACAGACAGACAGACAGACAGACAGACAGACAGACAGACAGACAGACAGACAGACAGACAGACAGACAGACAGACAGACAGACAGACAGGCCGGCAGGCAGGCAGGCAGGCAGGCAGGCAGGCAGGCAGGCAGGCAGGCAGGCAGGCAGGCAGGCAGGCAGGCAGGCAGGCAGGCAGGCAGGCAGGCAGGCAGGCAGGCAGGCAGGCAGGCAGGCAGGCAGGCAGGCAGGCAGGCAGGCAGGCAGGCAGGCAGGCAGGCAGGCAGGCAGGCAGGCAGGCAGGCAGGCAGGCAGGCAGGCAGGCAGGCAGGCAGGCAGGCAGGCAGGCAGGCAGGCAGGCAGGCAGGCAGGCAGGCAGGCAGGCAGGCAGGCAGGCAGGCAGGCAGGCAGGCAGGCAGGCAGGCAGGCAGGCAGGCAGGCAGGCAGGCAGGCAGGCAGGCAGGCAGGCAGGCAGGCAGGCAGGCAGGCAGGCAGGCAGGCAGGCAGGCAGGCAGGCAGGCAGGCAGGCAGGCAGGCAGGCAGGCAGGCAGGCAGGCAGGCAGGCAGGCAGGCAGGCAGGCAGGCAGGCAGGCAGGCAGGCAGGCAGGCAGGCAGGCAGGCAGGCAGGCAGGCAGGCAGGCAGGCAGGCAGGCAGGCAGGCAGGCAGGCAGGCAGGCAGGCAGGCAGGCAGGCAGGCAGGCAGGCAGGCAGGCAGGCAGGCAGGCAGGCAGGCAGGCAGGCAGGCAGGCAGGCAGGCAGGCAGGCAGGCAGGCAGGCAGGCAGGCAGGCAGGCAGGCAGGCAGGCAGGCAGGCAGGCAGGCAGGCAGGCAGGCAGGCAGGCAGGCAGGCAGGCAGGCAGGCAGGCAGGCAGGCAGGCAGGCAGGCAGGCAGGCAGGCAGGCAGGCAGGCAGGCAGGCAGGCAGGCAGGCAGGCAGGCAGGCAGGCAGGCAGGCAGGCAGGCAGGCAGGCAGGCAGGCAGGCAGGCAGGCAGGCAGGCAGGCAGGCAGGCAGGCAGGCAGGCAGGCAGGCAGGCAGGCAGGCAGGCAGGCAGGCAGGCAGGCAGGCAGGCAGGCAGGCAGGCAGGCAGGCAGGCAGGCAGGCAGGCAGGCAGGCAGGCAGGCAGGCAGGCAGGCAGGCAGGCAGGCAGGCAGGCAGGCAGGCAGGCAGGCAGGCAGGCAGGCAGGCAGGCAGGCAGGCAGGCAGGCAGGCAGGCAGGCAGGCAGGCAGGCAGGCAGGCAGGCAGGCAGGCAGGCAGGCAGGCAGGCAGGCAGGCAGGCAGGCAGGCAGGCAGGCAGGCAGGCAGGCAGGCAGGCAGGCAGGCAGGCAGGCAGGCAGGCAGGCAGGCAGGCAGGCAGGCAGGCAGGCAGGCAGGCAGGCAGGCAGGCAGGCAGGCAGGCAGGCAGGCAGGCAGGCAGGCAGGCAGGCAGGCAGGCAGGCAGGCAGGCAGGCAGGCAGGCAGGCAGGCAGGCAGGCAGGCAGGCAGGCAGGCAGGCAGGCAGGCAGGCAGGCAGGCAGGCAGGCAGGCAGGCAGGCAGGCAGGCAGGCAGGCAGGCAGGCAGGCAGGCAGGCAGGCAGGCAGGCAGGCAGGCAGGCAGGCAGGCAGGCAGGCAGGCAGGCAGGCAGGCAGGCAGGCAGGCAGGCAGGCAGGCAGGCAGGCAGGCAGGCAGGCAGGCAGGCAGGCAGGCAGGCAGGCAGGCAGGCAGGCAGGCAGGCAGGCAGGCAGGCAGGCAGGCAGGCAGGCAGGCAGGCAGGCAGGCAGGCAGGCAGGCAGGCAGGCAGGCAGGCAGGCAGGCAGGCAGGCAGGCAGGCAGGCAGGCAGGCAGGCAGGCAGGCAGGCAGGCAGGCAGGCAGGCAGGCAGGCAGGCAGGCAGGCAGGCAGGCAGGCAGGCAGGCAGGCAGGCAGGCAGGCAGGCAGGCAGGCAGGCAGGCAGGCAGGCAGGCAGGCAGGCAGGCAGGCAGGCAGGCAGGCAGGCAGGCAGGCAGGCAGGCAGGCAGGCAGGCAGGCAGGCAGGCAGGCAGGCAGGCAGGCAGGCAGGCAGGCAGGCAGGCAGGCAGGCAGGCAGGCAGGCAGGCAGGCAGGCAGGCAGGCAGGCAGGCAGGCAGGCAGGCAGGCAGGCAGGCAGGCAGGCAGGCAGGCAGGCAGGCAGGCAGGCAGGCAGGCAGGCAGGCAGGCAGGCAGGCAGGCAGGCAGGCAGGCAGGCAGGCAGGCAGGCAGGCAGGCAGGCAGGCAGGCAGGCAGGCAGGCAGGCAGGCAGGCAGGCAGGCAGGCAGGCAGGCAGGCAGGCAGGCAGGCAGGCAGGCAGGCAGGCAGGCAGGCAGGCAGGCAGGCAGGCAGGCAGGCAGGCAGGCAGGCAGGCAGGCAGGCAGGCAGGCAGGCAGGCAGGCAGGCAGGCAGGCAGGCAGGCAGGCAGGCAGGCAGGCAGGCAGGCAGGCAGGCAGGCAGGCAGGCAGGCAGGCAGGCAGGCAGGCAGGCAGGCAGGCAGGCAGGCAGGCAGGCAGGCAGGCAGGCAGGCAGGCAGGCAGGCAGGCAGGCAGGCAGGCAGGCAGGCAGGCAGGCAGGCAGGCAGGCAGGCAGGCAGGCAGGCAGGCAGGCAGGCAGGCAGGCAGGCAGGCAGGCAGGCAGGCAGGCAGGCAGGCAGGCAGGCAGGCAGGCAGGCAGGCAGGCAGGCAGGCAGGCAGGCAGGCAGGCAGGCAGGCAGGCAGGCAGGCAGGCAGGCAGGCAGGCAGGCAGGCAGGCAGGCAGGCAGGCAGGCAGGCAGGCAGGCAGGCAGGCAGGCAGGCAGGCAGGCAGGCAGGCAGGCAGGCAGGCAGGCAGGCAGGCAGGCAGGCAGGCAGGCAGGCAGGCAGGCAGGCAGGCAGGCAGGCAGGCAGGCAGGCAGGCAGGCAGGCAGGCAGGCAGGCAGGCAGGCAGGCAGGCAGGCAGGCAGGCAGGCAGGCAGGCAGGCAGGCAGGCAGGCAGGCAGGCAGGCAGGCAGGCAGGCAGGCAGGCAGGCAGGCAGGCAGGCAGGCAGGCAGGCAGGCAGGCAGGCAGGCAGGCAGGCAGGCAGGCAGGCAGGCAGGCAGGCAGGCAGGCAGGCAGGCAGGCAGGCAGGCAGGCAGGCAGGCAGGCAGGCAGGCAGGCAGGCAGGCAGGCAGGCAGGCAGGCAGGCAGGCAGGCAGGCAGGCAGGCAGGCAGGCAGGCAGGCAGGCAGGCAGGCAGGCAGGCAGGCAGGCAGGCAGGCAGGCAGGCAGGCAGGCAGGCAGGCAGGCAGGCAGGCAGGCAGGCAGGCAGGCAGGCAGGCAGGCAGGCAGGCAGGCAGGCAGGCAGGCAGGCAGGCAGGCAGGCAGGCAGGCAGGCAGGCAGGCAGGCAGGCAGGCAGGCAGGCAGGCAGGCAGGCAGGCAGGCAGGCAGGCAGGCAGGCAGGCAGGCAGGCAGGCAGGCAGGCAGGCAGGCAGGCAGGCAGGCAGGCAGGCAGGCAGGCAGGCAGGCAGGCAGGCAGGCAGGCAGGCAGGCAGGCAGGCAGGCAGGCAGGCAGGCAGGCAGGCAGGCAGGCAGGCAGGCAGGCAGGCAGGCAGGCAGGCAGGCAGGCAGGCAGGCAGGCAGGCAGGCAGGCAGGCAGGCAGGCAGGCAGGCAGGCAGGCAGGCAGGCAGGCAGGCAGGCAGGCAGGCAGGCAGGCAGGCAGGCAGGCAGGCAGGCAGGCAGGCAGGCAGGCAGGCAGGCAGGCAGGCAGGCAGGCAGGCAGGCAGGCAGGCAGGCAGGCAGGCAGGCAGGCAGGCAGGCAGGCAGGCAGGCAGGCAGGCAGGCAGGCAGGCAGGCAGGCAGGCAGGCAGGCAGGCAGGCAGGCAGGCAGGCAGGCAGGCAGGCAGGCAGGCAGGCAGGCAGGCAGGCAGGCAGGCAGGCAGGCAGGCAGGCAGGCAGGCAGGCAGGCAGGCAGGCAGGCAGGCAGGCAGGCAGGCAGGCAGGCAGGCAGGCAGGCAGGCAGGCAGGCAGGCAGGCAGGCAGGCAGGCAGGCAGGCAGGCAGGCAGGCAGGCAGGCAGGCAGGCAGGCAGGCAGGCAGGCAGGCAGGCAGGCAGGCAGGCAGGCAGGCAGGCAGGCAGGCAGGCAGGCAGGCAGGCAGGCAGGCAGGCAGGCAGGCAGGCAGGCAGGCAGGCAGGCAGGCAGGCAGGCAGGCAGGCAGGCAGGCAGGCAGGCAGGCAGGCAGGCAGGCAGGCAGGCAGGCAGGCAGGCAGGCAGGCAGGCAGGCAGGCAGGCAGGCAGGCAGGCAGGCAGGCAGGCAGGCAGGCAGGCAGGCAGGCAGGCAGGCAGGCAGGCAGGCAGGCAGGCAGGCAGGCAGGCAGGCAGGCAGGCAGGCAGGCAGGCAGGCAGGCAGGCAGGCAGGCAGGCAGGCAGGCAGGCAGGCAGGCAGGCAGGCAGGCAGGCAGGCAGGCAGGCAGGCAGGCAGGCAGGCAGGCAGGCAGGCAGGCAGGCAGGCAGGCAGGCAGGCAGGCAGGCAGGCAGGCAGGCAGGCAGGCAGGCAGGCAGGCAGGCAGGCAGGCAGGCAGGCAGGCAGGCAGGCAGGCAGGCAGGCAGGCAGGCAGGCAGGCAGGCAGGCAGGCAGGCAGGCAGGCAGGCAGGCAGGCAGGCAGGCAGGCAGGCAGGCAGGCAGGCAGGCAGGCAGGCAGGCAGGCAGGCAGGCAGGCAGGCAGGCAGGCAGGCAGGCAGGCAGGCAGGCAGGCAGGCAGGCAGGCAGGCAGGCAGGCAGGCAGGCAGGCAGGCAGGCAGGCAGGCAGGCAGGCAGGCAGGCAGGCAGGCAGGCAGGCAGGCAGGCAGGCAGGCAGGCAGGCAGGCAGGCAGGCAGGCAGGCAGGCAGGCAGGCAGGCAGGCAGGCAGGCAGGCAGGCAGGCAGGCAGGCAGGCAGGCAGGCAGGCAGGCAGGCAGGCAGGCAGGCAGGCAGGCAGGCAGGCAGGCAGGCAGGCAGGCAGGCAGGCAGGCAGGCAGGCAGGCAGGCAGGCAGGCAGGCAGGCAGGCAGGCAGGCAGGCAGGCAGGCAGGCAGGCAGGCAGGCAGGCAGGCAGGCAGGCAGGCAGGCAGGCAGGCAGGCAGGCAGGCAGGCAGGCAGGCAGGCAGGCAGGCAGGCAGGCAGGCAGGCAGGCAGGCAGGCAGGCAGGCAGGCAGGCAGGCAGGCAGGCAGGCAGGCAGGCAGGCAGGCAGGCAGGCAGGCAGGCAGGCAGGCAGGCAGGCAGGCAGGCAGGCAGGCAGGCAGGCAGGCAGGCAGGCAGGCAGGCAGGCAGGCAGGCAGGCAGGCAGGCAGGCAGGCAGGCAGGCAGGCAGGCAGGCAGGCAGGCAGGCAGGCAGGCAGGCAGGCAGGCAGGCAGGCAGGCAGGCAGGCAGGCAGGCAGGCAGGCAGGCAGGCAGGCAGGCAGGCAGGCAGGCAGGCAGGCAGGCAGGCAGGCAGGCAGGCAGGCAGGCAGGCAGGCAGGCAGGCAGGCAGGCAGGCAGGCAGGCAGGCAGGCAGGCAGGCAGGCAGGCAGGCAGGCAGGCAGGCAGGCAGGCAGGCAGGCAGGCAGGCAGGCAGGCAGGCAGGCAGGCAGGCAGGCAGGCAGGCAGGCAGGCAGGCAGGCAGGCAGGCAGGCAGGCAGGCAGGCAGGCAGGCAGGCAGGCAGGCAGGCAGGCAGGCAGGCAGGCAGGCAGGCAGGCAGGCAGGCAGGCAGGCAGGCAGGCAGGCAGGCAGGCAGGCAGGCAGGCAGGCAGGCAGGCAGGCAGGCAGGCAGGCAGGCAGGCAGGCAGGCAGGCAGGCAGGCAGGCAGGCAGGCAGGCAGGCAGGCAGGCAGGCAGGCAGGCAGGCAGGCAGGCAGGCAGGCAGGCAGGCAGGCAGGCAGGCAGGCAGGCAGGCAGGCAGGCAGGCAGGCAGGCAGGCAGGCAGGCAGGCAGGCAGGCAGGCAGGCAGGCAGGCAGGCAGGCAGGCAGGCAGGCAGGCAGGCAGGCAGGCAGGCAGGCAGGCAGGCAGGCAGGCAGGCAGGCAGGCAGGCAGGCAGGCAGGCAGGCAGGCAGGCAGGCAGGCAGGCAGGCAGGCAGGCAGGCAGGCAGGCAGGCAGGCAGGCAGGCAGGCAGGCAGGCAGGCAGGCAGGCAGGCAGGCAGGCAGGCAGGCAGGCAGGCAGGCAGGCAGGCAGGCAGGCAGGCAGGCAGGCAGGCAGGCAGGCAGGCAGGCAGGCAGGCAGGCAGGCAGGCAGGCAGGCAGGCAGGCAGGCAGGCAGGCAGGCAGGCAGGCAGGCAGGCAGGCAGGCAGGCAGGCAGGCAGGCAGGCAGGCAGGCAGGCAGGCAGGCAGGCAGGCAGGCAGGCAGGCAGGCAGGCAGGCAGGCAGGCAGGCAGGCAGGCAGGCAGGCAGGCAGGCAGGCAGGCAGGCAGGCAGGCAGGCAGGCAGGCAGGCAGGCAGGCAGGCAGGCAGGCAGGCAGGCAGGCAGGCAGGCAGGCAGGCAGGCAGGCAGGCAGGCAGGCAGGCAGGCAGGCAGGCAGGCAGGCAGGCAGGCAGGCAGGCAGGCAGGCAGGCAGGCAGGCAGGCAGGCAGGCAGGCAGGCAGGCAGGCAGGCAGGCAGGCAGGCAGGCAGGCAGGCAGGCAGGCAGGCAGGCAGGCAGGCAGGCAGGCAGGCAGGCAGGCAGGCAGGCAGGCAGGCAGGCAGGCAGGCAGGCAGGCAGGCAGGCAGGCAGGCAGGCAGGCAGGCAGGCAGGCAGGCAGGCAGGCAGGCAGGCAGGCAGGCAGGCAGGCAGGCAGGCAGGCAGGCAGGCAGGCAGGCAGGCAGGCAGGCAGGCAGGCAGGCAGGCAGGCAGGCAGGCAGGCAGGCAGGCAGGCAGGCAGGCAGGCAGGCAGGCAGGCAGGCAGGCAGGCAGGCAGGCAGGCAGGCAGGCAGGCAGGCAGGCAGGCAGGCAGGCAGGCAGGCAGGCAGGCAGGCAGGCAGGCAGGCAGGCAGGCAGGCAGGCAGGCAGGCAGGCAGGCAGGCAGGCAGGCAGGCAGGCAGGCAGGCAGGCAGGCAGGCAGGCAGGCAGGCAGGCAGGCAGGCAGGCAGGCAGGCAGGCAGGCAGGCAGGCAGGCAGGCAGGCAGGCAGGCAGGCAGGCAGGCAGGCAGGCAGGCAGGCAGGCAGGCAGGCAGGCAGGCAGGCAGGCAGGCAGGCAGGCAGGCAGGCAGGCAGGCAGGCAGGCAGGCAGGCAGGCAGGCAGGCAGGCAGGCAGGCAGGCAGGCAGGCAGGCAGGCAGGCAGGCAGGCAGGCAGGCAGGCAGGCAGGCAGGCAGGCAGGCAGGCAGGCAGGCAGGCAGGCAGGCAGGCAGGCAGGCAGGCAGGCAGGCAGGCAGGCAGGCAGGCAGGCAGGCAGGCAGGCAGGCAGGCAGGCAGGCAGGCAGGCAGGCAGGCAGGCAGGCAGGCAGGCAGGCAGGCAGGCAGGCAGGCAGGCAGGCAGGCAGGCAGGCAGGCAGGCAGGCAGGCAGGCAGGCAGGCAGGCAGGCAGGCAGGCAGGCAGGCAGGCAGGCAGGCAGGCAGGCAGGCAGGCAGGCAGGCAGGCAGGCAGGCAGGCAGGCAGGCAGGCAGGCAGGCAGGCAGGCAGGCAGGCAGGCAGGCAGGCAGGCAGGCAGGCAGGCAGGCAGGCAGGCAGGCAGGCAGGCAGGCAGGCAGGCAGGCAGGCAGGCAGGCAGGCAGGCAGGCAGGCAGGCAGGCAGGCAGGCAGGCAGGCAGGCAGGCAGGCAGGCAGGCAGGCAGGCAGGCAGGCAGGCAGGCAGGCAGGCAGGCAGGCAGGCAGGCAGGCAGGCAGGCAGGCAGGCAGGCAGGCAGGCAGGCAGGCAGGCAGGCAGGCAGGCAGGCAGGCAGGCAGGCAGGCAGGCAGGCAGGCAGGCAGGCAGGCAGGCAGGCAGGCAGGCAGGCAGGCAGGCAGGCAGGCAGGCAGGCAGGCAGGCAGGCAGGCAGGCAGGCAGGCAGGCAGGCAGGCAGGCAGGCAGGCAGGCAGGCAGGCAGGCAGGCAGGCAGGCAGGCAGGCAGGCAGGCAGGCAGGCAGGCAGGCAGGCAGGCAGGCAGGCAGGCAGGCAGGCAGGCAGGCAGGCAGGCAGGCAGGCAGGCAGGCAGGCAGGCAGGCAGGCAGGCAGGCAGGCAGGCAGGCAGGCAGGCAGGCAGGCAGGCAGGCAGGCAGGCAGGCAGGCAGGCAGGCAGGCAGGCAGGCAGGCAGGCAGGCAGGCAGGCAGGCAGGCAGGCAGGCAGGCAGGCAGGCAGGCAGGCAGGCAGGCAGGCAGGCAGGCAGGCAGGCAGGCAGGCAGGCAGGCAGGCAGGCAGGCAGGCAGGCAGGCAGGCAGGCAGGCAGGCAGGCAGGCAGGCAGGCAGGCAGGCAGGCAGGCAGGCAGGCAGGCAGGCAGGCAGGCAGGCAGGCAGGCAGGCAGGCAGGCAGGCAGGCAGGCAGGCAGGCAGGCAGGCAGGCAGGCAGGCAGGCAGGCAGGCAGGCAGGCAGGCAGGCAGGCAGGCAGGCAGGCAGGCAGGCAGGCAGGCAGGCAGGCAGGCAGGCAGGCAGGCAGGCAGGCAGGCAGGCAGGCAGGCAGGCAGGCAGGCAGGCAGGCAGGCAGGCAGGCAGGCAGGCAGGCAGGCAGGCAGGCAGGCAGGCAGGCAGGCAGGCAGGCAGGCAGGCAGGCAGGCAGGCAGGCAGGCAGGCAGGCAGGCAGGCAGGCAGGCAGGCAGGCAGGCAGGCAGGCAGGCAGGCAGGCAGGCAGGCAGGCAGGCAGGCAGGCAGGCAGGCAGGCAGGCAGGCAGGCAGGCAGGCAGGCAGGCAGGCAGGCAGGCAGGCAGGCAGGCAGGCAGGCAGGCAGGCAGGCAGGCAGGCAGGCAGGCAGGCAGGCAGGCAGGCAGGCAGGCAGGCAGGCAGGCAGGCAGGCAGGCAGGCAGGCAGGCAGGCAGGCAGGCAGGCAGGCAGGCAGGCAGGCAGGCAGGCAGGCAGGCAGGCAGGCAGGCAGGCAGGCAGGCAGGCAGGCAGGCAGGCAGGCAGGCAGGCAGGCAGGCAGGCAGGCAGGCAGGCAGGCAGGCAGGCAGGCAGGCAGGCAGGCAGGCAGGCAGGCAGGCAGGCAGGCAGGCAGGCAGGCAGGCAGGCAGGCAGGCAGGCAGGCAGGCAGGCAGGCAGGCAGGCAGGCAGGCAGGCAGGCAGGCAGGCAGGCAGGCAGGCAGGCAGGCAGGCAGGCAGGCAGGCAGGCAGGCAGGCAGGCAGGCAGGCAGGCAGGCAGGCAGGCAGGCAGGCAGGCAGGCAGGCAGGCAGGCAGGCAGGCAGGCAGGCAGGCAGGCAGGCAGGCAGGCAGGCAGGCAGGCAGGCAGGCAGGCAGGCAGGCAGGCAGGCAGGCAGGCAGGCAGGCAGGCAGGCAGGCAGGCAGGCAGGCAGGCAGGCAGGCAGGCAGGCAGGCAGGCAGGCAGGCAGGCAGGCAGGCAGGCAGGCAGGCAGGCAGGCAGGCAGGCAGGCAGGCAGGCAGGCAGGCAGGCAGGCAGGCAGGCAGGCAGGCAGGCAGGCAGGCAGGCAGGCAGGCAGGCAGGCAGGCAGGCAGGCAGGCAGGCAGGCAGGCAGGCAGGCAGGCAGGCAGGCAGGCAGGCAGGCAGGCAGGCAGGCAGGCAGGCAGGCAGGCAGGCAGGCAGGCAGGCAGGCAGGCAGGCAGGCAGGCAGGCAGGCAGGCAGGCAGGCAGGCAGGCAGGCAGGCAGGCAGGCAGGCAGGCAGGCAGGCAGGCAGGCAGGCAGGCAGGCAGGCAGGCAGGCAGGCAGGCAGGCAGGCAGGCAGGCAGGCAGGCAGGCAGGCAGGCAGGCAGGCAGGCAGGCAGGCAGGCAGGCAGGCAGGCAGGCAGGCAGGCAGGCAGGCAGGCAGGCAGGCAGGCAGGCAGGCAGGCAGGCAGGCAGGCAGGCAGGCAGGCAGGCAGGCAGGCAGGCAGGCAGGCAGGCAGGCAGGCAGGCAGGCAGGCAGGCAGGCAGGCAGGCAGGCAGGCAGGCAGGCAGGCAGGCAGGCAGGCAGGCAGGCAGGCAGGCAGGCAGGCAGGCAGGCAGGCAGGCAGGCAGGCAGGCAGGCAGGCAGGCAGGCAGGCAGGCAGGCAGGCAGGCAGGCAGGCAGGCAGGCAGGCAGGCAGGCAGGCAGGCAGGCAGGCAGGCAGGCAGGCAGGCAGGCAGGCAGGCAGGCAGGCAGGCAGGCAGGCAGGCAGGCAGGCAGGCAGGCAGGCAGGCAGGCAGGCAGGCAGGCAGGCAGGCAGGCAGGCAGGCAGGCAGGCAGGCAGGCAGGCAGGCAGGCAGGCAGGCAGGCAGGCAGGCAGGCAGGCAGGCAGGCAGGCAGGCAGGCAGGCAGGCAGGCAGGCAGGCAGGCAGGCAGGCAGGCAGGCAGGCAGGCAGGCAGGCAGGCAGGCAGGCAGGCAGGCAGGCAGGCAGGCAGGCAGGCAGGCAGGCAGGCGGGCGGGCGGGCGGGCGGGCGGGCGGGCGGGCGGGCGGGCGGGCGGGCGGGCGGGCGGGCGGGCGGGCGGGCGGGCGGGCGGGCGGGCAGTTGTACTAATTGGACACCACTAGCCTTCAGAATTTTATTTGAAGTGGAGGGGGATTAGGAGCCACGAGTACAAAGCCAGAATAACGAATAATGGTCCATACACAAATACTTATCCGATAACATAAAGATGTACGTAACCACTATTGTAGATTTCTCGACAGAGTCATGCCTTATAGTGCTCTTCACACTTGCTGGAACACTTATCCTCGTATGACGTAGTTACGTTGCCCTTAGCATGCGTCAGCTCCCTCCACTACAGATTGTGCCGTAGCGAGACGTTAGAGAAAAAAAATTTCATATGACGTTGGTCGCTTAGTTTCACTCTTATATTTAAACCAATGACGGTATAGGCGAGAGCAGGGCTTTTTTTTGCTCGTCTTTTTCGTTTCTTATTTCTTTTTTGTTAAGGGAGAAAAACCTGTATAGGTCGTTGGAAACTGAAACGTTGTCGTATTCGTCGGAACGAAAACATAAGGTATTCAATTACAAAAGAATATTTTTTTTATTTTTCCTTCCATCGAACATCACTGCTTGTATAAAACATGAACAGGGGTATGCCATGCACATTTGCTCGTGGACAGCCTCGTAGGTGGAAACAATATGAGACCGTTAACACCGACTGGAAAATTGTGCACTTGTGTCGTGCTTGGTGAGCGTACTTCGAGACATATTTTTCTGGCATGTATCCACCTATTAGTGTGTGTGTGCGGGGGGGGGGGGGAGTGAGGGTCCCAGTGTCAATCTTTTCAGATTAAGTGTTCCCGGGAGCAGCCTTTAGCTATTCAGTTAAATATAGGATGTAGCCTCGTTTTCATCAAGCGAAATACCAGCGCTTACATTAAGTTCATTTGATAAGCAAGATTAACACATTAGCTGAAACCAATCATCCCATTCACAACAGATCGTCCGGAGAGCTGAGGACAGAATTGTCCGGCAAGTGAAAGCGATATTGTACTGGTATAAAATTGCAGTAGTGAATAAATAAGCAGAAGGTCCTTAGATATATACATGAAGTGTGTCGTTTTCTGTAAAGAAGCGACTTTAAAGCAGTCTATTACCGGCATCGCAGATCGGTTTCAGTGCGTAAAAATATGGTAAGACAGGCAAGTAATCAATTTCTTGCATCCTTCGTGATTGTAAATTCACTGCCTGACGGCGATGTTACCGCGGGCTATGATCGAAAAATCTTTATGAATAACACATAGTACATGAGTAAAAAAGTTGATCAGCTTATGCATTGGCTCAGAAGTCATTCATCTTCGCAACAACCGCTGTTCTCTGGCAGAATCACAGAGAGCTGTAGCCACAAGCATTGACCTATATCCCTGGGGACGCAAGTCATTGTGGCTACCTTCAAGGCCTTATATCAGAATGGAGACAAATATTCGCTAATTTAGATTAAGTAATACATGAAAGATTGAGTATGCGGACACCCCAATTTTTCTTCCGGGGATTTGTTGGAGTATGACTATGGAAACGTTAGAAGAGTTAGTAGCAAGTAAAAAAAAAACAATGTCAGAAACCGCCACCCAAAGAAGTTTGTCCTAAATTAAGGATTAGTACGTGTTTCTCAAATTCAATAAATCTTTAGAAATAGATACCTGTCTGACAGTCTATTTGTCTCGAGGTGTGTGTGCGGTGGGGGAGGAGGGAGGGGGGGGGGGCAGCGTGACAGAAGAAGGGTCATAGTTTATTTATCTTCGGTGCGCGATCGCAGTGTCTTGTTTACAAATGCTACTTTATGGGCCCTGTCCAACCCACTTAAAACAAAATTGCTTTGTTGATGGCGAAACGCATAGTATGTCCAAAACGCATCTCCAAATAGCCTTAGGTTTTTTCTCTGCACCTAGTCCATACTTCACGTATTTTTGCCAAATAAGAATCATTTACCTTAGAAAATTCTAGAGTATTCGAGTCCTGCCAGAAGACTTCTACTTTATTGTCAAACTCCTCCATTCAATAAGTAATATTGCAAACCATAAAGTATATTCCTGAAAATGCTCCTCGAGTGTTGCAATTCCGGAAAAAAAAAAGAAAGATCTAATTCTCCACCTCCTCCATGCTTCACGAACCTTTCTAAACTAAGCATAAGTTACCCAAAAAGATCGTTTCGTATTCTGGTTGAGGTAAAAAAAAAACTGGGCGCTCATGTTTCCCGTCCTCGACGCTTACTGCATGTTTGCGAACGAAACTTAAATTACCTAAAATAAGTTCTCGCGTGCTTTGGTTGGCTAGAAAATCTGGCTTGCCTTCTCTATCTCTTCCATACATTATGTGTGTTTGCGAGTTAAACATGAGTTACCTTAGAAGAATTATCGTGTATTCTGGTACCGCAAAAACACTTGCATTTTATTCTCCACCTCCTCCATGCCTAATCGATGTTCCCGAACTAAAGAATAAAGTACCTAAAAAGAATTTTCGTGTATTTTGATTATGCTTAAAACTTGACTCTCATTCTCCACCTCTGGCATGTTTTATCTATGCTTGCGGACTAAAGATAAATTATCTAAGAAGAATTCTCCAGTATATAACTTCAGGCTAAAAACTTCCTAGGGTATTTCACGGACTTTCTGGGAGTCAACTATTTATGTTTCTGTCGGTTTCTATCTGTGTATGTTTGTTTGTAACCGTTTTCCCGCCTATCTTGGTCACTGAGTATTCCATGGTTGCATCGGTAGCGCATGGTACTGCTGCTCTGAAGTAACAAAGTTTGAAACCAATAATCGGACCAATTTGGATCACTCAGTATGGGGCAATGTCTACATCAGTGCCGCTTTTCGACGAACCTCTTTCATGTAGCAATGGGGGACTGTAGATGCTGGACTGTTTGACTACCTCTTTTAGAATAATCTCTCTCACGTCGACTTGGAGCACCCGCCGTGGTTGCTCAGTGGCTATAGTGCTGGGCTGCTGAGCACAAGGTCGCGGCTTCAAATCCCTGCCAGGGCGGCCGCATTTCGATGGGGGCGAAATGTGAAAACACCGATGTACTTAGCTTCAGGTGCACGTTAAAGAACCCCATGTTTTCTAAATTTCATGAGTCCTCCACTACGACGTGCCTGAGGATCAGAAAGTGGTTTTGGCACGTAGGATCCCATAGTTTTTTTTTTTTACTTGGAGCACTGCGTATGTATCACTTGGTTTTTCTAGTTTTCAATGAACCTCTTCGATGCGAGCTTAGGTGACTGGGTCTGTGCCAGTATTTGCATGGCGCTCTTTAACGGACTTCTATGGTGCCAATTCGGGAACTAGTTATCTACTACTAGGAATTCACCGCTCTAGAACAAGAACAAAAAATATCAATTAAGTTTTTCACATGCTGGGTGGAATCAAACCCGTCACAAGAGTTTTTCACAGACAGAAACCGGACGCTCTAGTACGCTGCACTACAAATGCATCGTGTATGTGGTGCTTTTCAATGAACGACTTTCACGCTGTGCAATGAATGCCATGGGTATGTGCCACTTAACAGGGTACATATCGACGACTTCGGTAACGCAGTACGTGCGAGTGCGTGTGCGGCACGGTACGAAGCAATTCTCAGCGTTTGTAAGGAGAGGTGCGCCATGCTTCTCGTCTGGGAGACCACGCGCGAACTTCTCCACTGTCCGGGCTTCTGTCTCGCTTTTTTTAGCGACATGAGGTGGCGCTGCCGAGCAGCTCATATGTCACCTCCCAGCAAGAAGCGTGGTGTGCTCGTGCATGCGAACACTTAAGAGTTGTTCCCTGGCTCTTTGTATACCGAGTGCCACATACACAGTGACCAATGTTGCACGGACAGTGCATTCATTGCGTCACTCGCTAAAGTGCTGGCGTGCACCATGTACATTGGAAAGCAGCACATACAGAGAGCGTTTGTAACGCCGTATGGCAGCGCATCAGAGTGCTATCTTTGAGGAACCCGTGTCACGAGGGTTTGATCCCGCTCAGCATCGAAATGGTTTGAGGGACCGTATTCGTAGTTGTCGAGTGGCACACACCTATTTGTACATACCCTGTGAGCGAAGTCGTCATCAAAGAGGTTCAGTGAAGACCAGCACAGGCCGTGTGGCACATATCCAATACTCTACACTGGCGTTTCATTTCAAAGAGTTTATAGTATTGCGGTAAGTACCTTGTGCCGCATTTACGGTGACCCATGTCGGTGGGACAGACGTTCGTTGGTGAGTGGCACATATGTTCACATTGTCACATACCCAGCTACACCTGTCGACCCGACGGTTTGTTTCGAACCCTGTTGCCTCTGCACAGAAGCTCGATGGGCTATCCAGTCGACCATAGATTACCCTGTGAACCAGGTTGGTGGGATAATGGTTCAACACAAATAAAAATGCATAGAAACAGAAAGGGAACCCCAAAAAATCTGTTATATACCCAAAAAAAAATCCCTAAAATTTATCCGATGCTCAGCGGAATCAAATCCACGTCACAAGGCTTTCTGTAGGACAACAACCAGAACAATTAAGATGCTGCGCCACTTATACACCGGATAAGAGACAGTTTTTATTAAACACCTTCCACTTAACGCTTTAGTCAACGGTCCCATGAATACACTAGGTAGTTGCCACTCTTCAATGAACCTATCCCCAGTTGGATAACTATGAACCACTGTGTGTGCAACAAGCGATGAAACAATTTTCAGTCTTCGCCGGCACCGGCGCGCCACGCTTCTTGTCCCAGAGGCCACGTGTGTACTTTTAGATAATGCCACTAGATGGCGCAGTGTGTCCAGAAAGAAGCGCGGCTTAGCATCTCGTTTGCCGCATGATGCGTTTCTGAGCGTTCCGAGGAATCGGCGCGCAATGCATGGCACAGCCCACGCGCAGGCTTTGTGGCGGCGTCGCTAGATGGCACTGAGTGTTTTTAGGCCAAGCAGATATAGAAGTTTTGAGGAAGAGAACTGTTTGAGGAGATGTAGACGAATTTCCTAGATTTAAAAGCATATATATCATATGTTATTGACTCAAGCAGGTTAGGGGACTATTTGTCGCTGCCTCGTTCAGAGGGGATAACGAAAATCACCATGATCATCTAAGCCCGAAGAAGAAATCCTGCTTCAATACAAGCATCATATACAACTAATTTGGGTGATGGCAACATGCCGTGTCGCTGTATTGATTCAACGCCAAATGCATTACCGTTCCCAGCCATAGTGAGATGGGCTCCACCAAATTTTTTCTGTCTCCTTCATGTTTTATCTATGTTTTCCAATTGAAAATGTTTACTTAAAAGGTGTGCTCGAGTATTCTGGATGGGCGAAATATAACTTGGGTCTTATTCTTCACCTCCAGTTTTTATGTGTTTTTGCAAACCTAGAATAATTACCAAAGACGAATTCTTGACTTTTCTGCTTCGGCCAAAAAATAGTTGGTGCTATTTTCCGCCTCCTCTTTGTTATGTATTTTGGGAACTAAACTTTAATTATGTGAATGAGATACTGGAGCATATTGGTCCTGCCAAATAATCCTGCCTCTTTTGCTCCACTTCGTCTACAATTTAAATATATTTACAAGCTCAAAACAGTGAACTTAAAGGGAACCTCGACAATTTTCGTTGCATTATCTCATTCTTGAAGCCTTGACAAATTTCTTCCCATTCCTCTCATTATTTTCTCGTCTCGTAATTTCCCAAATTGCCTGCGTTCTCACATATAAACGGCCGTTTTATTTATGTGCGGGCTATGTAATTTACCGACTTCGGGCGAAAATATTTTCCTTGTAAGGTCAAGTCATGACCGCCTACGCTGTTGTCATACTGCAGTCATCGAGAGTATACCATGTATATTGACGATGCTGCCTAGAAAAAATGAGGAGCAACGCTATTGAAAAGCGATGTGCCACTTTTGTTCTAATCTAGAATTTTAGAACAGGGCAGTCAAAGCTTTTTCTGTGACATGGTGCATCCACCTGTCTTCATTTCACTGCTAAACAGCTCAGTGGGTACTTCTGTGCGCTCGCGCCGTCGCCGCACTGTCCCTGTATCGACGACTTGGAGCAGACCTCCGGTTACTTACATCCCTGTTAGGCTGGCTGCCGAGCGAACTTGGGACCGCACGGCAGACTGCACCTCCTCTGCAGAAGAGCCAATAAGTCAAGGGGCAACCATAAAGTGCCGGGAATGTTAGTAGCTATGAACCAGAAGCAAGCGTTTGATACTGCTCGCCATCAATCTGTCCTGCACGCGCTCGAATAAGCGGACCACGCAATTTGCCTAAAATAGATAGTTAAAGCCTTCCTGCGCAACAGCACGTATGAAATTCGAAGCGGCGCTGCTGAGTCGACCACCTTCAACTATTAATCTGGGGTTCCCAAAGGAGCGGTGACCTCAATGGCACTTTTAAACTTGTAATATGCAGACTGATCTGAAGGCTCCACGACACCAGCGGTGTCACCTTGACTGTCTGCGCATAGTGGACAGAGTATACCTATTATCCAACAACGGAAGGGGCAATAAACGCGATGCAAGACACACAGCTTACGCTGGCCGATTGCCTACAGCCAACAAGAGTGACGCCGTCACCAGTAAGAGAAATAATATATGATTATAGGCAGAAGCGATGACAAAAGAGCTAAGCTATACGTACGCCTTGCCGGAAAGCGTTTAGAAACGCCGGGTGAAGGATTGATACGAATCATTACTAACCGGCTGAAGAAAAAGGAGGCGCAGAACTGTGGACAATGGAAATAATCGGACCTAGAATAAAGTTCATCACCCGATTCGCCGAATTTTACAACGACTCGGAGGGGCTAAAACCAAGTGGTCTGCACATTGTTGGCGTCGCTTCTGATATAACGATCCTAGTGTGGTGGAACGTGTTTTAACTTCGCGAAAATACAAACTGTAAAGTTCGAATGCGCCGACAAAGAATCGCTCCAAGCAATGCCCATGCCTACGAGAGTAGAAGAGGTGCACCGGTATGCGGGCCTGCCTTCACTAGCAGATATAACCGAAAGTAAGAAGAAAAACACGGGCTCCAAGCCAAGCTGTGAAGGTGGTTCGTCAGCGAAGCTGTTGTATTACCTGATGCAATAAGTTAATATTGCTACGGAATAGTATTAACAATGACGAATAGTATTACCAATGACCTTCGTACCCACCTGAAAAAAATAATCACGCCCGCCACGACGCATGTTGTCCGTGTCGCCGATGGCGGAACAGCCCCCGTAATTGGTATGTGTGCCGCCCGTGTCTCCTTCGCCGACCGCTCCACAATTGTGCTATTCACAGTCATCGCCCACTGTCCCCACGATATCATCCTCGGCATAGACTTCCTCTCCGCACATTCTGCTCTCATCGATTGTTCCGCCAGTACTCTAGGCCTTGACCTGTTCTGGATCCCGCTGAACCACACCCCAGTCGCCTCAGTTCCGTCGACTTCATTCGTTTGCCACCTTCTGCACTGACTTACGTTGACCTAGTGTCATCCCCACCAGTGCCCGACGGTCACTATATCACGGCTCCTATGCAAGATGTCCTCCTTACACACGGGATCACGGTACCTCATACCGTTTTATCTATTACGGCGAATTGCGTCTGCCTGCCAGTGGTCAATTTTGGCTTGACGGCACAAGTGCTGCCACGCGGAATTTCTCTGGCCCAGCTTTGCTCATTCGAGGATCACTCAATAGCATCTATTGAGGTAGACGACAATTCAGCCCATCGTCCTCTACCATCGCAGTCGACAACTTGTACCATCGCCGACTTAATGAAAATGATTGCGCCCGACATGCCGTCCGAGCACGCTTGTGAGCTCTACCGCGCTCTGTTTTCATACAACGATATTTTTGACTTTAACGATCGTCCTTTGGCCCAAACTACAGCTGTTAAACATCGCATTAATACCGGCGATGCCCCTCCTATTCATCGCCGTCCGTATCGAGTGTCCCCGGCTGAGCGTCAAGTTATTCACGGAGAAGTTCGCAAAATGCTTGCCAAAACATCATAGAACCGTCATGTAGTCCATGGGCGTCACCTGTTGTACTGGTAAAAAAGAAGGATGGCTCATAGCGCTTTTGCGCGGATTATCGGCACCTTAACATGGTTACCAAAAAGGACGTGTATCCTCTACCTCGGATCGATGACGCCCTTGACTGCCTCCATGGTCCTCGCTACTTCTCCTCTCTTGACCTCCGCTCCCGCTACTGGCAGATTGCCGTGGACGATCTCGACCGCGAGAAGACTGCTTTTGTAACTTCGGAGGGTCTTTATCAATTCAAAGTGATGCCGTTCGGTCTATGTAACGCTCCTGCCACTTTTGAACGCATGATGGACTCCCTTCTTCACGGTTTCAAATGGTCCACATGCCTGTGCTACTTGGACAACGTTATAGTATTCTCCCCAACGTTCGCTACGCACCTCCAGCACCTCTCGGCAGTCCTGGACGTTTTTCGTCGCGCCGGTCTGCAACTGAACGCATCGAAGTGCCAATTCGGCCGTCGCCAGATTACCGTCCTTGGACATCTCGTTGACGTGGGCGGAGTGCAACCGGACCCAGGCAAGATCCATGCTGTTACGCACTTCCCTGTTCCGAAGTGTCTCAAGGATGTGCGCAGCTTCATCGGCCTTTGTTCCTACTTCCGCCGTTTCGTGAAAAATTTCGCGGCCATAGCACGACCACTAACCGAGCTTTTGAAAAAAGACGCCCCTTTCCAGTGGGGTGATAACGAGGCCTCTGCATTCGCGCATCTAATCGACGTTCTCACAACGCCTCCCGTTCTGGCCCATTTCGATCCTTCTGCGCCTACCGAAGTCCGTACTGATGCCAGCGGTCACGGAATTGGCGCAGCACTGGCACAACGCCAGCGCGGCAACGACCGTGTTATCGCTTACGCCAGCAGGCTCCTCTCACCCTCCGAGCGCAAGTATTCCATCACTGAGCGTGAGTGTCTGGCCCTAGTTTGGGCGGTTGCGAAGTTCCGCCCATACTTATATGACCGACCCTTTTTCGTTGTCACAGACCATCACGCGCTTTGCAGGTTAGGCTCACTGAAATATCCTACAGGAAGACTTGGTCGCTGGGCCTTACGCCTCCAAGAATATTCATATCCTGTCACCTACAAATCTGGCCGACTACACAATGACGCTGACTGCCTGTCTCGTTACCCGGTAGACTAGCCTGACGACGCCGACAGTAGTACCGCCAACGGCATTTTCTCTGTGTCTGCCTTCGCTAACATCGCCGATGAGCAGTACCGAGACCTACCGCTGCGAGCACTCATCGAGCGTCTGCGCTCTACACCTACCGACGCGTCCGTTCGCCGATATGTCCTCCAGGGCGGCATTTTGTACCGAAGGAACTTGCTCCCTGACGGATCTGATCTTCTTCTTGTCGTGCCAAAGCATCTACGACAGACTTTGCTCTTTGAGGTGCATGACGCGCCTACTGCAGGACATCTTGGCGTAACCCGCACGTACGACCGCGTCCGCCGCCGCTTCTATTGACCTGGTCTCGCTCGCTCCGTCCGACGCTATGTTGCTGCCTGTGATACCTGCCAGCATCGGAAAACACCTCAGGTGCTACCGGCCGGTCATCTCCAGCCGATCACTGTCCCTGTGGAACCGTTCTTTCGTGTCGGGTTAGACCTCCTCGGTCCCTTTCACACGTCGTCCTCTGGGAACAAATGGGTAGCCGTCGCAACTGATTACGCCACCCGATACGCTATCACACGGGCTCTCCCTACCAGTTGCGCCACTGACGTCGCGGACTTTCTCTTGCGTGACATTATCTTACTTCATGGCGCCCCACGACAGCTGCTCACTGACCGTGGTCGTAACTGCCTCTCGAAAGTTATCGCCGACATTGTACGTTCCTGCTCCACTCAACACAAGCTGAGTACCTCATACCATCCTCAAACCAATGGCCTGACAGAGCGGTTAAACCGTACTCTTACTGCTATCCTGTCCAAGTACGTTTCCAAGGACCACCACGACTGGGACATTGCCCTTCCTTACGTCACATTTGCTTATAATTCTTCGCGGCACAACACCGCCGGATTTTCTCCCTTTTATCTACTCTACGTTCGCGAACCGACCTTGCCCCTTGACATGGCACTTCCTCCTAATTCGATCTCAACAATCGAGTATGCGCGCGACGCCATCGCCCTCGCCGACCATGCACGCCAGCTTGCCCGTGCTCGACTGACGGACTCGCAAACCGCTCAGCAGCGTCAGTACAACGCCCGCCACCGTGACGTACAGTTTTCGCCTGGTGCGCTCGTGCTCTTGTGGTCGCCCTCTCGTCACGTCGGACTTTCAGAAAAGCTCCTTTCGCGATACACAGCGCCCTACCGCGTGCTGCGCCAGGTGACGCCTGTGACGTACGAAATTGCTCCTGTGAGCTCAACCTCGTCATCTACTCTGGCATCTAGTGATGTCGTGCACGTCAGTAGGCTCAAGGCCTACTACACTGCTTCCGAGTCCGGCCTTCAGTCGCTCCGGGACGGCGCTTTTGCCGCCGGGGGTAGTGCTACGGTATAGTATTACCAATGACGAAGAGGCGAGCAGTAAGAAGACGACGACGACGATTGGAGGCTAGCGCGGGCTGTTGCCTCTTGGCCAAGTGCGGCGTATTACGCTGTAAATATACTTGTACATAGCTTTTCATCTGCGTCTTCTTACGTAACAATATGATGCAGCCTTGAGCTGGGCCGTGCCCGAGCATGACGCCTTTCTGCATACTAACGTTGCTGTTCCTTTCGTCGCTCAACGCATTCGCGCAGCTCTTCAGACGTCCTAACTGCGTGTGGCGTGCTTTGCGTGACATAGCGCTATGAGAACACAAATGAAATCAATTAAAGGCGTGTTATCCCCTTACACATAAAAAGGTAGTTACGTAACTCCTTGCTTCGAAAGCTACATTTGCCACTTCTCGACAATTGCCGCTTATGCAACCGTAATCATTATTAGAAAAATCTTGCGGTGAGCTCTATGTGCGAAGGGGAGCTTTCTGATTTTTTTGTTTTCCTTCCCCTGCACGGCTGGCGCCGCCGCTGCCGCGACTGCACAGAGATCTGGTTGTGATGCAATGAACCCAGCGGCACACACAGCGCGCTCCTCCCATTGTGAGGCTGCGGAGGCGAAGAAATACCGGGATCCCAGCCATAGAACGCAATGGATCGGCGTGAGCTCACCTGTCAGGGACAACGCTTGCTTAACTACGATGGGGACGTGGTGGCAGCATAGGTGCACAAAATACCTCTAAATATTTTACGGTTGGAAGGCGTGCTTGTTTGCCAGCCAAAACATCTGCCTAAACATCTACGAAACGCCGGCACTATCACCAATGAAAAACCTTGACCAATGCGTAGTACGGAACCGTGCAGAGTTACAACATACATTGACGCAGCCTGGAGCTCTCAGACTATACGGATAAGACTCGAAGATACTGAACGGGACGATACTGACAACGCATTTACGATAGAACAAAGATACGAAGATGTACCAACACAGAACTTGAATTAACAGCAGTATTAGGTGTCATGCAGTCGGCGAGCAAGGAGAACCCACCAGGTGTAAAGAAAATTAACACATACACAGACTCATTGGAAGCCCTGAAACAGCTCTCCCAACCACCAAGAGCGAGCGCTGCAGCCCACGATCTTAAAAGCTCCCTGCCGGAAACGAGCGGCAGAATCCAACGAAGAAGTGCGGGTGATGTAGGTTCCCGGGCACCGGAAACTCAGGAAATCAAAGGGCACATGCCTTGGCAAGTGCAGTCTCTGTCAGCCGCTCCGAAGGCCATCCTCCTTTTCCTCATCCGCACCTCTACTCCTTCCCTGCCAAGCGTCACTGTATATGTGTGCATGTTTATTGTCCGCAAGAAGGTCTCCAAGGCGCTTTAAGTGTGTCGCTGAAGCTTTTTGACTGTTCATTGCACCTCCCTAATAACCCTGGAAGTGGAAATAGCAAGGTAAGAAATATTTGCTTTTTAAAGACATTGTGCTATTGATGGCGTATAGTTATTGGAACAAGTTATTTGGGGAACATTCCTTCTATCTTTTTTCTATCACCGCATTACTTCGTAGAAAACGTAGGGGCAGTCCGGTCACGTATGCGGGTAATAAAGAAGGCAGTGCATGAAAGTGTTGTGGTCTAACCACTCACTCGTCGTTTACAAGTGATGGCGCGTCTTGCGCACTCACAAAGGATGTCCGCGACAGAGAGAAGGCGTATGCATTGGATACGGCCTCGCATCTCTGATAAGCGGCCTATCTCTCCCTCATTACCATAGGATTATGTGCACTAGCTTGAAAGGATCAGAAGTTGCACAAGTTTTTAGGTATGTCGACAATTATGTAGTATATTGACAATGTGTCAGTGATTGCTTGGCTTCTGCCACGTCTGCTGTTTGTGCAGTTTTTCGCGAGTGCCTCCAACCTCTTATTTCGTCATGTGACGAGCCTGCTAACAGTTCCATTAGGTGTTTAGATCTCGCACTTAGTTTTCAAGCAGTAATGTATGTTGGTGCTATGAGCCCGCAGGGAAGAAAGCCATTCTACCATTTCCATCAACGCATGCGAAACTAGTTTAGCGGGGCATCATTTTTCTTTGTTTTAAAAACGCTCTTCGGAAATCCTGACATCACCCGGTACGCAGAAGCTTTAGAAACTAAATTTCGCGCCTAAGCGCTGCTGGCTACCACTTGCAAATACTGACATCAGTGGCTGCCAACATGTCAAGGAAACGTGATCACCCCGATGCCGCTGCCCAACAGAGCGGAAGCAGAAAAGTGGTTGTCGTGCCGTAGTTGTACCAAGCTAGCCATAATATGAAAAAAAAATGGTAATCGTGCTGGCGTTGCCGTCGTGTTTTCAGCACCCTTGAAATTTTCGGCTTTGTGCGCGAAACTTAACAATACTACAAAAACGGCACCATGGCTGCATTAAAAGACACCGAGAAGCTTTTGTTTTGTGCAAGAGATGAGTGGTGTAGTGTATTCACGTAGACTGCGGGAAGGAATACGTTGGTCTGACGGTAAGGTGCCTCAATGATCGCTTACGGGAACATTCGAACAATGTTAATCACTTTGGTAAAGACTAGTCATCTAGCCGCACACTGCTGGCGTTGCGGCTGTAAAGCCTTGTTTTACGAATAACAGGTGATTATCGAGGCATTCGAAATGATACAAACGATGACTCTGTAAGTTGCCATCTTCGTCGCTGTCAAGAAAGAAACCATGATCCTATCGTGGTATTGGCCTATAGTAGATGGTTTTGTTGGGAAGAAATCTGTGATATGACATTGGCCTTTTTTTCCTTCCTGTTGTACGGGGTACCGTATGTGGCAAGCATCTGCAATAAAAATTCAGTTACTAGTAGCGCTGTGTCTTCGTTCCCTTCTGTTGTCCTCGTGCTTTTCTGTGCTTTGCCTGAAGTTATCCTTAATCTTTGCTGTGCTTGGTGACAAAAAGCAAAGTATGACGAATACTTTGTGCTTCATTTGCTTTTCGCTCGACGGCTAGTCGCACGCATACAAATACATGTAGCTGTTGATGTAAGTGGTCGCGCAAGAGCTTTGTTCCGCATGAAGCATTAAATTTTGTCAATTTGTGCTCGAAAAGAACGGCTCTCTCATTCTCCCACCACTCTCTATTCCTCTGGGAGCTGCAGAAGAGGGGTCCGGCGAGGAACGAGTATGGCAGTAGCCTTCCACTGCGGCGCTTGCACCACTGGAAACACCACACATATGACAAATTCACTTATACAGCGCATTTTTCTTTTTCTTTTTACTGCTTCTAAGACAATTTTTCGAGAAAGGCGTACAAACGTGTTTTGAATAATGTCACTTTAAATATTTATATACCCGGTTAAACGTCATTAGAAAAAGAAAACAAGAAATAAATATAAATTTAAAATAATGTAACCAATCTATTCGCTAACTCAAATACTGTTAATAATTAACTTGTTTGTTGTAAATTTACGGAATACTTTTCTATTAGAAAGATGTGCGGAACCGTCATCAAATGTAGTGTAGCGTATCTGCATTCTGAATTGGCACTTCTGCGTAAATAACTGTCTTGAAATTGTTCGTTCAGCTTACGTGATTACGCACGCAGCACCGCGATGCGCTGCTCGCAGTCGCTTATAGCAACTACGACTTACTGTAGCTTAGCGGGGTGGCGCAAAGTGAATCTTGGCTATGCGAGGATTAATGCTGTCCGTCTCGGCCCCGATGCTAGCGTGACTATTCATCCATTCGGTAGTTGCGCGTAGTGCCAATCCGAATATTATAGTGGGATTTTGCGTCAAAGCGGGGTTGGAATGTGAGGCTTGCTTCGCGGTGCCATGAGTGAAGAAACACAGAAGTTGACAATTATTAGAATATTTTTAAGCTTTTCCGTGTAATCATGTGTCGTAAAGTTGGTAAACCCGAATTTAATTTAGGCAAATAGCTATTTAAATGGATTGGTCAAGCGCAATGGTTATATTGACTGCTCTGGTTTCGTTCATTTTTTTTTCGGAAGTGATGTCCGCGATCACAGGTAATCCATCTGTAGTGACGTAAATTTGTCTTATTTCTGCAAGCCATTAAAAATGTGTTTGAAGTAAAAAAAAAACAATGCATGTATAGCCGCCTACACTCGGCTCAGGTCTATGGAAAGTTAAGCAGTTAAACAGCAAGCGCTACCTAAATAGATTTACTGTAAAACAAGCCTGCCCCTGCATCCTTCCTTGAATAACACAAATACCTTTCTCGAAGTGATCGAATATTCGCCTGCCTTGACAATCATCGTCGATGGTTCTTGCAGAATTTGTGTTGTTTGTGTAGCGCTCACCAACCTCAATTATTGCGGTGACTAGGCTTGCTTTAGTAACTGCCTTTAATATTTAATCTTCTCTAATAATATTTTTATTTTTGGTTTTGTATGCAGTGTCGCTTTTTATCTATGTATGCGGATAGGCGGCAAGTCAAGAGCCGTCCTTTTGGATTTTATTTCTTGTTATGCAGGTAACTAGGAGCGAATATAAATTAGGTACAGTTTCAGACGGTATATCTTATAGGATACCGTTAGGTTAATGCTAAGATAAAGCTATTTCAAGTGAATTGTTTGCGTTTATCATTTTCGGCACATTTACGCCACTAATATAAATTGTTATCGTAGACATCCACACACGGCAGTTAGATCAGATTCCACATATTAAAAAAAGCACTATCTCCAACGTTCATGCCCGAATTGATTTCCTCACTGAAGCGGCAACTTAATCATATCAAAAACATTTAGCCATTTTGTTGCTTGTCTACACACAATAGCCAAATTGTTCTTCTTTTTTACAGGAGTAATGGCCTCTGTTATTGCAACACAGAGAACGGTGGACATCGAAATGAGGGGAAATGAAGTTTATGGTTGGGGTAAGTTTTGTCCTTGAGAATTGAAAGAGAGAGAGAGCGCGCTTAGTAAGGCAGAATGAAACTCATCATAAATTAGAGTAGTCAACTACACACACTTCGAAGAACCCTAATGAGGCTCATCATAGCTAAAAGTTACGTGAGATGGTAGTCGTTCCAACTGTGGCGCTTGCGAGGTGGAAACGCACAGACAAGAAAGAAAGGCAGGGACGAAAAATTTTCGAGGAAATAAATGGAAGACTGAAAATTAATTTTGCTATCTCGACGAGTATTTTCTTGATTTTCATAAACGTCTTGAAGCGTTTCCGAGATTTCAACATCCTCCAAAAAAGCACGTACAGCGCGAAGGACAAGGACTGCGATAGGCTACAACGACCCTTGGAGACAGCTGCGCCTAACTAGGATCGGCGTAATGGGCAATGTCCGAGTCGCCAAGGTATTTGAGCGACCCGAATGCCTTATACCTGGCTGGCTTCCCGGACGTACACGTTGCGAAGATGCGGCAGACAAGGTGGTGCAGCCTCCGAGTTGTCGAGGTGTAGAAAGAACCCAAAGGCCCTAACCGATTCCGGGAAGTGTACCTGACCTGGTCTTCTTCCCTGGCCTCGTTCTGACGAATGCACGCAGTAGATTCCCGGAAGGTGCCGCCGCTCGCTCACAGCCACGCCACCACGCAGCGAGCTGTGCTAGCCACCACCACTGACCTCCACTCTGCCAATATCCTTTGCAAAGGTCGATGCGGGAAAACTATGTACACACGTCTGTCTCATCAATAATACCGATTCGATTATGGGCAACGGGTACGGGAGTAAGTCCGTGTGACGGTTTACAAGGCTATGATCAGTGTGCATCCTGAAAGTGCCATCATCTTTGGGCACAGTTGTAATCGCTGATGCAAAGGCAGATTTTGATGGTCGAATAATTTCAGAATAAAGTAAGCCTTGCAAAACTGAGCCAATTCATTTTTCATAGGACATCCCTTAGGACTTTCTTTTAACAGTTGTGTCGCTGAGCTTGAATGGAACCTGCCTTACTTTTGCGGCCGTAGCGTAAACTCCGATGCATATGAACTGTAAGCAATGTTTCGGTGCATCTGAACTCTGGCCAACTTGAACTGTGTTTCACAGACTACACAGACATTAAATAGGGGTGTATTTACCGGGACGTCTATAACGAGTCCATCGCACCAGGAGATATTTATTTTAAATATATTCATGCAAAGGCATGCCAGTATAAAATTAAACAAGGTGTTGTGAACCAGTAGTGCTTGTACAGTAATTTTTTTTCTTTCCAATTCTACGCAAACGCGTGCCCACTTCTCTAGTACTCCAGCATTTCCTTTGTTGCTGTGTACTTTGATAACTTTGCCACTGAATATTTGATCTTGCGGAATCAGTACACAATTACCTGTGCCAACTGATGCTTCAGGGTCAAATAATACTGGAATGACGTGTTTGTTGACGCTGATCTGTGCATTCATTAGGGCTGTCGTAGACTTGGTCAAGTAAACGCTTTCTTTCGATGTCGCCAAAGAGAATGAGAAGCCAGAGCTTACCAGCTGGTGTACTTGCCTCGGCTCTGAAGTAGTTTTTTTTTTTTTTTGGTCGAGTGAATTTCAGAATAATTCACTGTAGTTCTGATGACATACAACGCCTTGCCTTTACGGAATCCATTGGTATAGCTTCCGCTACTAATGATGCTTTTTGGTCATTGACCAGTAAAGGTCATCGAGAACGTCTTTCAGTGACTGCAGGAGTTCATCCAATGTCGCAGGTTGTATAATCATGATTAGATGCTGACAATACTTTGCCATTACAAGAATAACAAGTGGCACGATTGATGATTGCCGCAAGTCGGAGTCAGCGCGTTGCAAGCAATGACCTTTTTCTAGCACTGTATGGGATTCGAAGCGAAGGATTGCAGAAAGTTAGCTCGCCATTAAGCCAATGTTACATCTGTGTTGATTGGTATGCAGCGTTCGAACCACTTCAACACTTGTCCTAAACGGAAATGGCGCATATAGTAGATGCGGTGACAATCCATGGTCCAATTGTTCTGCGAGCATGCATATTCATAAATGTGGAGCCACGTTGGCGGGTTTCACGATGTACGATCAAAAAATTCTGACTTGATAAGTTGCTGCACCGTCTGCTTTGTTGATCAGAGTGTGTTTGACAATATAGTTAGGAGCTCTTGTATTCGCTGCGCTTTCTGTTGCTGATTTTTCAATAGGTGTTTCATGGCATGACCTGCAGCTTGAGTTTCTCTTTAAACTACCGGTTGGGTACTCGAACGGCCAATCCGTCATTGGAAGTCAGTCACATGCATATTCACTATGACTGAGCGAATAGATTCGTGATTCTCAAGCGCCGAATTGGCTCTATCGGTTGAAAAGTCCAAGAAGTCCGGTGTTGAACTTTTCGGGTAAATCGACGGCATTGTCTCCACCTTTCTTGTAGTTCCTTACGAGTAGGCGACCATCTTCATGTCGGCCGATGGTGAATGAAACCCGCACGGTTCAAAACTGTGACGTCGGCAAAAGATAACGCTCAGTTTAATCACACATATTTATTCCGGCCGCCTCTTCTTCCACTTCTCTTGGGCATTCCGGTGCCCTTCCTCTTTTCCTTTCACGAGCGTTAGAAGAAAGGTACCGTGACTTGATTTGATACTTGCTTTATAAGCTGCTCTATGCGATGCACTATATGTTGTGATTGAGACATCAGCTTAGGAGTTGGAAATTCAATGTTAGTTTTATTTGCGGTTATAATAGCTTTTCGATTATAATTTGAACATATAAAACGAGCGGAGTAGATTTTAGTTGTAATGAGGTAATAAATATAATGAAATTTCACATGACGGATGCATACTCTAATTTTGTTCGCATTAGCGTTTTTCATAGAAGTAACGCGAGAGCGGATGGCCAAATGATAGATGTAGAGTATCCAATAACCCAAAAGGCGATTCGCATTTTTACTAATGTCGACATAGGTTGACCAGGAAAGGTAAGTGCTGCTATGAACGCGGAAATATATTTATGAATATACATACGCTAACGCAGTGTTGCTAAGTACGCCGAAGAGGCGTTCTAATGGGAGTTTCACAGATGATGTTGCTTCTACGTCTGTTGTGCCGGAAGGCTCCGAGTTGGGGCTGATTCTCTTTCTTGTTTCTGTAAATAATATTTTTGATGTTGTCGAAAAAGATATACAACATTTTTGGGGATGATCGTGTACTATGTGCAAGGGCATCTAACGAGCCATTGTTTTCAATCGGGGACTCAGCTGAAGCACGGCGAAAAATTTCACCGACGATTACGATACTTCCTAATGCAAAATTTGAGCTCACCTCTATACGTGTTTTCATTTCACGATATATTGGCTGGCGCGGACGATCTCTATCGTGGGGCAAGTTGCAAACGGAGCGAAGTGTGGCGTAACTGCCTCGCCAATCTTAAGATCCCAGGAGCCAGAGCGTGAGAGACGCTTTCGCGCGATTCACAGCGTCCGCCGCTGACAGACTTCCCTGACGACGTGCGCTACTGTGGCGCCATCTCGTAATCATCGTCACCGCATTACTGCTTCTATTCTCGCCCTTTCGCCATACCCCCTTTCCTCCACTTTGCTCCTCGCGTCTTTCACCCGCCGCTGTGCTCCGGGTTCACTCTTTCATCTCTCGATGTGCTCATTCGCTTGGTTACGCTGACGCTCACCGCAGGAACAGGCGCCTAAGAGCTGGGCTCCAAGATGGTTTATCACTAATAGCATGTCCGTGAAGATAAATGTGTGCACGTTGTCTGTGCTAGAAAAATAGAAGAAAATCAGGCATGCATATTTGTTAAGTGGCAAGAAAAAATACACCCGTCTAATATGTACGTGGGCGAGTCAGAAAGTATTCGCTCCCATATTTTATTAGGCAAATTAAGGTACACACAGATAATTAAATATGCGTGTTATTTTACGTAATCTACAGTATTTTTTCCACATATTCCCCATACCATATCACACATTTGCCCCATCGAAGCATTAAACTTGGTAAACTTGGAAAGCCCCAGCGGTAGAATTCGCCTGGCTGGCTGCACACCGTCGGACATCTGCCTCGGCATCGTAGTTGCACTTAAATCGCTGTCCTGCCAGGAACTTCTCCATTGCAGTTCTGATGGCGAGACACCTTTTCCCATGCATGGGTTGCGTTTCTCTGTGGACTTCGATAGCCGTTCGTCTCCTTGCTCAGTCGAAAACGAATCGCGCTTCGTTGCTCGTACGCTGTTGACGCGTGAAGCACAACCGCTATCTTCAACAACTGACAGGAGCGCCGTGCCACGGAGCTACCAGAGGTAATGCCGGTCCGGTCCAAGAAAGGTTCACTGCTGGGAATGGATACGTGGACCTCCCGTTTACAGCCATAATTTGGCGAAATAAAAATATGGTCAAAGTCTTTCTGATTCACCCTCGTAGCTCTCATGCTATCAGAGCATAACAGCTATGAGCTGTTATGCTGTTAGCCCTTGGCCACTTGAAACAAATTTTAACGCTAGTAAGCATTAACGTAGAATGAGCAACATATGAAACAAGCTTTACCAATTTTGGTAAAGGTTTTCAAAACGGTTTCTTATTTCCATATTATTGCACTAGAAGAAATCCAATCCATCGCGGCAAGGTTATTCCGGGGCTGATGCAACTGCTTTGTAAGTGCAAGAGCTAGGGATTGGTTGATTAATCGAAAACATCTTTATTGGCTGAATATTCGTAGAACACATGGGTGGGCAGCCTAGTCCGGTAGTCCACTGGTCATTGCTGCTGCGCTGGGCCTCCCAACCAGCCAGTGCTGAGGGTCAGGATCATCGCTGAGCAGAATAGCCTCCCACTGCTCTTCTAGGGAATTTGGAATGGAGTCGACTATGGGAATAAACGGCATGCCCACACCATGTGGTATAGGTTAGCTACCTCTCCACAGTGTGGGCATTGCGGAGAGTATAGTGTAGGGTTCCAGTGGTGTAACTTAGGTGGCGTTGGGTATGTATTGGTTTGTAGTCTACTAAGGGTGTTCTCTTCTAACTTATTGAGGTATTTATGTGGTGTTTGGTACTCCTTCGTCGCTGTTCTGTATGATGCGAAATTGTCAGCATACACTGCTAAATCAGTAAGGTCGCAGCACCCTCCAAGGTCATCAGGGGTAGACACCCGGTATACAAGAGCTTGGGCATGCCTGTGAGCGGCTTCGTTTCCTCCTGGTAGTTCCAGGTGACCAGCAAACCAGATGACTGAGGCTTGGCTGGGTGGATGCTTAATCAGCAATGATAACCCTGGCCTGTGAATTATTCCTAGGGAAAAAGAACTTGACTGGGTCCTTTTACTTGAACCACGAAGTAGGTTACGCCTTAAGCTGCTTTAGTCAATATTCCATTATCACATGGAAATATAGTTATCAGACTATCTGAAGTAAAGCATTGCCGGGGCCCTGCCCGGGCCTGAAAGTACAATGCGTTTGTCTGCCTGACCCCGGCCCGGTGCTTTTCAACCTGGTCCGTACTCGACCCGGGCCGGTTCTGCTCGACCCGCTAGGCGTTGAACCTATACCAAGCTTGGCCTAATTATCGGTTATGCGAAGATATTTTCATGTGATCAACACGGGCTGGGCGGTTTTTCGCCCTGCGGCCTTCTTGCTAGCTATTTTAAATGTGAGAGAAATAAACATTTTTTTTTCATTACTAGCCGAACACACACGGGTAATTGTGGAATCTTTTGTATGAAAACAGACAAACTGTGGACTGTTAGGAAAATAGGGAGGGATCAGGCTGGCAACAGTCACTGAGAGTGGCACAACGCCTTCCGACGTCTAGGGAGAAAGATATAAAAATTACATCAGGTGATCACCACGTTCGTTCTATAAAGTCTGATATCAACCGCCGTGCTGCATTCTCCAAATAGTTGTGCGGCAAAATACAATAGCGAAAGCATAGGTAACCACTCGCGCACACGCAGCCAGCCATTTCACCTCACATTTTGAAACTAATATAATAATTGCGTTGTATAGCGATGAAACTCGTACCTATGAATTTAGCGCAAACGTAAATGTAAGTACAGTGGTCTATTGGCTTTGAGGAATACCATAATACAAGGCCAGTGGAATTTGCTTTAGTTTAACAGAAGTTTGTAATGAACAAGGTGAACGCTTATGTGCAATACTACAATAACACAAAACATGCTATTTTATTGTTTTATTCAACTTCATTTAAAGGTGGCAGTTTTCCAGGCCACAATTTAGGAATTCTTGCTTCGAAACATATGCAAATACAACGTAGGCAACGCGGGTTCTTTCTTCCCATGTTGGAATATGCTCTGCTCTTTCAATCACGTAGATTCGCCGGGAGCCAACCTAGCTATAAAGAAAGCATATAGAAGGCTGAGAACGCCAGGGTTGATCTACTTAGCGAGTAAGAATAGCATCCAAATGAAAAATGAAATGAGACAATAAGCTTTCTGCGTTCTCTTTTCTTTTCCGAACCTTCGCACCAATGCTGAGAAAGTTCGAAGCCTCGGCGTTGGATTAAGATATTTATCTATCATTATTGGACATTGGAAAGTGAAAATTTTAGTTGGAATTACTGTGCGATAAGCTACAGCGGAATATCAAGCTCTCTTCAAAAGATGCTAAAGAAAAATAATGGAAACCAATAGGCAATTGCCCTACGCCTAACACGCAAGAAAGTAGTAAAAGGACATTCCAGAATTCCAGAACATTCCAGAACTACTACACGCAGAGACAAGGCAACAGCGCGCGCATTAGATCCTATAGATGAGATGAATATTTACAATTATTATTAGGGTTATAATTATATTCGAGTGCTGATTGCCGTGCTATCGTTTGCTAACGAAGCTTTCCCTCAAGTCTAAATATTTTAAGGCAGTTTGTCGTGTGCGTATCATGGCCACGCACGCTTATATCGCCTTCCGTTTCTCTACCACGGGTGCGCTTTAAAACCACGGCGCTGTAATTTTGCTTCAGAGACTTTCCTTTTCTTCCTTCTTCTCCGCCCTTAAACTGGCTCTCTTAACTACTACACGCAGAGACAAAGCAACAGCGCGCGCACGCGATCCCATATATATATATATATATATATATATATATATATATATATATATATATATATATATATATATATATATATAGAAAACTATCAGTCATAGCTCTCGAAGCATAGCCCTCTGGGCCGTTTCCTTTTTTTTCTCTTTCGAAAGTAGTCCTATTAGGGTTATTATAATTACACGAAGGTATTTCGCCGTCGTCAGCAGCAGTCCTTGGTATAGTTATTCTGGCGGCTAGCTTCCCACGCTATGCGTGCCGCCATCGCACCTGGTTAAGCTTTTCCTAGACGCTAGAGTTATGCTTTGTCCGCGCAACCTTGAGCGAAAGGAAAGCGCGTTTTCCCCTCTTGGCCGGCGGAGAGGGGAGGCTTCGTTCCGGCCGCGAACCTCTCCACATCTCTGTAAGGTGCCTTGTGGTGGTCTCGTGCTGACGGTGCCCTCTCGGTGAGCGCATATTTCCCCCCTCATCTTTTAAAAGGTTCAATACATACAAGCATTTGTCTCGCAAACCAGACTTTTTTTCAAGGGAATTTCCCACGTCTCAGTAATTTCTCTCGTCGTATTCGAGTGCTGATTGCCGTGTTATAGTTTGTTAACGAAGCTTTCCCTCAAGTCTAAATATTTTAAGGCAGTTTGTCGTGTGCGTATCATGGCCACGCACGCTTATATCTCCTTCCGTTTCTCTACCACGGGTGCGCTTTAAAACCACGGCGCTGCAAGTTTGTTTCAGAGACTTTCCTTTCCTTCCCACTTCTCCGCCCTTAAACTGGCTCTCTCAACTACTACACGCAGAGACAAAGCAACAGCGCGCGCATTAGAGCCCATAGATGAGATGAATATTTACAATTATTATTAGGGTTATAATTATATTCGAGTGCTGATTGTCGTGCTATCGTTTGCTAACGAAGCTTTCCCTCAAGTCTAAATATTTTAAGGCAGTTTGTCGTGTGCGTATCATGGCCACGCACGCTTATATCGCCTTCCGTTTCTCTACCATGGGTGCGCTTTAAAACCACGGCGCTGTAATTTTGCTTCAGAGACTTTCCTTTTCTTCCTTCTTCTCCGCCCTTAAACTGGCTCTCTTAACTACTACACACAGAACAAAGCAACAGCGCGCGCATTAGATCCCATAGATGAGATGAATATATACAATTAGTATTAGGGTTATAATTATATTCGAGTGCTGATTGCTGTGCTATCGTTTGTTACCGAAGCTTTCCCTCAAGTCTAAATATTTTAAGGCAGTTTGTCGTGTGCGTATCATGGCTACGCACGCTTATATCGCATTCCGTTTCTCCACCACGGGTGCGCTTTAAAACCACGGCGCTGCAGTTTTTAGCTTTTCTTTCCTTTCTTCTTCGCCGCCCTTAAACTGGCTCTCGTAACTACTACACGCAGAGACAAAGCAACAGCGCGCGCATGCGATCCCATAGATGAGATGAATATATATATATATATATGTATATATATATATATATATATATATATATATATATATATGTATATATATACATCTATATATATAGAAAACTGTCAGTCATAGCTCTCGTAGTATAGCCCTCTGGGCCGTTTCCCTTTTTTTTTTTTTCTTTCGAATGTAGTCCTATTAGGGTTATTATAATTACACGACGGTATTTCGCCCTCGTCAGCAGCAGTCCTTGGTATAGTTATTCTGGCGGCTAGCTTCCCACACTATGCGTGCCGCCATCGCACCTGGTTAAGCTTTTCCTAGACGCTAGAGTTATGCTTTGTCCGCGCAACCTTGAGCGATCGGAAAGCGCGTTTTCCCCTCTTGGCCGGCGGAGAGGGGAGGCTTCGTTCCGGCCGCGAAGCTCTCCACATCTCTGTAAGGTGCCTTGTGGTGGTCTCGTGCTGACGATGCCCTCTCGGTGAGCGCATATTTCCCCCCTCATCTTTTAAGAGGTTCAATACATACAAGCATTTGTCTCGCAAACCAGATTTTTTTCAAGGGAATTTTCCACGTCTCAGTAATTTCTCTCGTCTTATTCGAGTGCTGATTGCCGTGTTATAGTTTGTTAACGAAGGTTTCCCTCAAGTCTAAATATTTTAGGGCAGTTTTCCTAGCCTCTAAAGCCGCTCGAGTTCGCTCTTCTCCTCGAGCGGCCATTTTTCCTAGAAAGTATGCCTTCCAACCACTATCGACTATCGCGGACAACATGAGTCTCTTTCCACGTAAGTGTGAGGCTCGGAGCAGGAGCTGTGGTGCTTGAAATTAGCCTGGGGCCTGACGAACCAACCGACTGAGCTATCTTTCCAGGCAACATCGAAGGGTCACGAGTTCAAATCGCCTGTTATGTTCCTTTTTTTTCGCCCCTTTTTCTTTCTTTTTTTTTCTTTCTTTTAATGTCTTTTCCTTTATTTTATCACTGTACGGGAACCCTCCTAAAAAAAGAAAAAAGAAAGAAAGATACATATCTTCAAATATGTATGGCCTCACATGTGCAGGTCATAAATACCAGGTTCTCTAGCCGAGTGCCACCCATGCGGTATAACCGAGCTCAGATTGGTCCACCTTGACTGATCAAATAGGGCACCATGGTAGGTTAAATGAGGCGTACAACTCCTGCGGGACCCGCCGTGGTTGCTCAGTGGTTATGGTGTTAGACTGCTGAGCACGAGGTCGCGGGATCGGACCCCGACCACGGCGGCCGCATTTCGATGGGGGCGAAATGCGAAAACACCCGTGTACTTAGAATTAGGTGCACGTTAAAGAACCCCAGGTGGTCGAAATTTTCGGAGTCCTCCACTACGGCGTGCATAATCAGAAAGTGGTTTTGTCACGTAAAACCCCATAAATTAATTTTTAATTTAACTCCTACGGGGATGGTAGAGTATCCGTCTCCAATGCAAGAGGACCGTGATCCAAATCCCGGTGCCACGCAATTCTCCACCGGAAAATACAAAAAAAAAACGTGTGTTGAGAAAATTGCACAAACAGGCCTGGAGTGCGGCCTGATCCCGGTGACCAGAACCGGTAACGCACTCTCTCACCAGAGCAGGATTGGCCACCCTGGTGCAGTACTTGGCCACAACCTCCTATATGAATACAACAATCGAACCCCGGCCCTCAGTCCCCAGCAGCCGCGAAGCAACTGACCACGGCGGCGGTCAGATCTGTGACGCTGCAGAGGGTGCTAAGAATACCTGGCTCCGGACAGGCCGCCATTGGAATCTGAACCTGGCAACGTTTAACGTTAGAACGCTATCTAGTGAGGCGAGTCTAGCAGTGTTATTGGAGGAATTAGAGGGTAGTAAATGGGATATAATAGGGCTCAGTGAGGTTAGGAGGACAAAAGAAGCATATACAGTGCTAAAAAGCGGGCATGTACTGTGTTACCGGGGCTTAGCGGAGAGACGAGAACTAGGAGTCGGATTCCTGATTAATAAGAAAATAGCTGGTAACACACAGGAATTCTATAGCATTAACGAGAGGGTGGCATGTCTTGTTGTGAAACTTAATAAGAGGTACAAAATGAAGGTTGTACAGGTCTACGCTCCTACATCTAGTCATGATGACCAGGAAGTCGAAAGCTTTTATGAAGACGTAGAATCGGCGATGGGTAAAGTCAAAACAAAATACACTATACTGATGGGCGACTTCGATGCCAGGGTAGGCAAGAAGCAGGCTGGAGACAAGTCAGTGGGGGAATATGGCATAGGCTCTAGGAATAGCAGAGGAGAATTATTAGTAGAGTTTGCAGAACAGAATAATATGCGGATAATGAATACCTTTTTCCGCAAGCGGGTTAGTCGAAAGTGGACGTGGAGGAGCCCGAATGGTGAGACTAGAAATGATATCGACTTCATACTCTGCGCGAACCCTGGCATCATTCAAGATGTAGACGTGCTCGGCAAGGTACGCTGCAGTGACCACAGGATGGTAAGAACTCGAATTAGCCTAGACTTGAGGAGGGAACGAAAGAAACTGGTACACAAGAAGCCAATCAATGAGTTAGCGGTAAGAGGGAAACTAGAGGAATTCCGGATCAAACTACAGAACAGGTATTCGGCTTTAACTCAGGAAGAGGACCTTAGTGTTGAAGCAATGAACGACAATCTCATGGGCATCATTAAGGAGTGCGCAATAGAAGTCGGTGGTAACGCCGTTAGACAGGAAACCAGTAAGCTATCGCAGGAGACGAAAGATCTGATCAAGAAACGCCAATGTATGAAAGCCTCTAATCCTACAGCTAGAATAGAACTGGCAGAACTTTCTAAGTTAATCAACAAGCGTAAGACAGCGGACATCAGGAACTATAATATGGATAGAATTGAACAGGCTCTCAGGAACGGAGGAAGCCTAAAAACAGTGAAGAAGAAACTAGGAATAGGCAAGAATCAGACGTGTGCGTTAAGAGACAAAGCCGGCAATATCGTTACTAATATGGATGAGATAGTTCAAGTGGCTGAGGAGTTCTATAGAGATTTATACAGTACCAGTGGCACCCACGACGATAGTGGAAGAGAGAATAGCCTAGAGGTATTCGAAATCCCACAGGTAACGCCAGAAGAAGTAAAGAAAGCCTTAGGAGCTATGCAAAGGGGGAAGGCAGCTGGGGAGGATCAGGTAACAGCAGATTTGTTGAAGGATGGTGGTCAGATTGTTCTAGAGAAACTGGCCACCCTGTATACGCAATGCCTCATAACCTCGAGCGTACCGGAATCTTGGAAGAACGCTAACATAATCCTAATCCATAAGAAAGGGGACGCCAAAGACTTGAAAAATTATAGACCGATCAGCTTACTGTCCGTTGCCTACAAAGTATTTACTAAGGTAATCGCAAATAGAATCAGGAACACCTTAGACTTCTGTGAACCAAAGGACCAGGCAGGATTCCGTAAAGGCTACTCAACAATAGACCATATTCACACTATCAATCAAGTGATAGAGAAATGTGCAGATTATAACCAACCCTTATATATAGCTTTCATTGATTACGAGAAAGCGTTTGATTCAGTCGAAACCTCAGCAGTCATGGAGGCATTACGGAATCAGGGTGTAGATGAGCCATATGTAAAAATACTGGAAGATATCTATAGCGGCTCCACAGCCACCGTAGTCCTCCACAAAGAAAGCAACAAAATCCCTATAAAGAAAGGCCTCAGACAGGGAGATACGATATTCCCCAATGCTATTCACAGCATGTTTACAGGAGGTATTCAGAGGCCTGGAGTGGGAACAATTGGGGATAAAAGTTAATGGAGAATACCTTAGCAACTTGCGATTCGCTGATGATATTGCCTTGCTTAGTAAGTCAGGAGACCAATTGCAATGCATGCTCACTGACCTGGAGAGGCAAAGAAGAAGGGTGGGTCTCAAAATTAATCTGCAGAAAACTAAAGTATTGTTTAAAAGTCTCGGAAGAGAACAGCAGTTTACGATAGGTAGCGAAGCACTGGAAGTGGTAAGGGAATACATCTACTTAGGGCAGGTAGTGACCACGGATCCGGATCATGAGACTGAAATAACCAGAAGAATAAGAATGGGTTGGGGTGCGTTTGGCAGGCATTCTCAAATCATGAACAGCAGGTTGCCACTATCCCTCAAAAGGAAAGTGTACAACAGCTGTGTGTTACCAGTACTCACATATGGGGCAGAAACCTGGAGGCTTACGAAAAGGGTTCTGCTGAAATTGAGGACGACGCAACGAGCTATGGAAAGAAGAATGATGGGTGTAACGTTAAGGGATAAGAAAAGAGCAGATTGGGTGAGGCAACAAACGCGGGTAAACAACATCTTAGTTGAAATCAAGAAAAAGAAATGGGCATGGGCCGGACATGTAATGAGGAGGGAAGATAACCGATGGTCACTAAGAGTTACGGACTGGATTCCAAGGGAAGGGAAGCGTAGCAGGGGGCGGCAGAAAGTTAGGTGGGCGGATGATATTAAGACTTTTGCAGGGACAACATGGCCACAATTAGTACATGACCGTGGTAATTGGAGAAGTATGGGAGAGGCCTTTGCCCTGCAGTGGGCGTAACTAGGCTGATGATGATGATGATTACATTTAGGTACCACAAGAACTTGTTGAAAATTTATTTAGTTTTGTTTTTACGCGAAAGAGATTATGCAGAGGCAGAGCATAGCGGCACATAAGTGACCTTTGTGAAAAGTTTACACACTTTTGTTCAACAACAAAATATTGCACACGACTCTGCCTCTAATCGCGTCGTCTGCTGTTGAAAAATGTACCGAAAATTGTATCATTGCTTCATGTTGCGAAGGATAGCTTCGATAGCTGAAGAGAGTCTAGTGAGCTTTCCTGCAGCGAGTCTCGCAGCAATCAAATTAGTTCCGAAATATGTAGCACCATTTCAGTGCAAATATCTTTCTAAATCTTCGTTATTTTTTTAGACCCCCTAATGTCAAGCAAATCTTCAAGTTTACCTTTCGCCGCCGCTCCCAACCACTCCAATGCGCCTTCCCCTTAATAAGAGGCGGGCCGCTGTCAAAATCACAGCGCTACCTCTGTCGAGCGTCGGCACCTACGTCTCATGGCTGGGCAAGATCACCTCTAGGTATGCGAGGTCTTAATTATCTCTGAAAAATGTCGAACAGAGTTCTTTAGTGCCGCAATGAGCAAGGAATCGCGGCAGAACACACCTTAGGATGACTATCGAAGTTCACCCGATAAGCATTCACGCAATGTAGCGACTACGTAGCGACACATCGTATTTACTAAGATAACTTTATTTAGGGTGTGATCCAATCCGCCTTTTGTGACGCCGAACAGCGCATGCGTAGCGCCCTAATGGTTGAGGACTGAAGCAATCTGGCAGGCGCACGGCAGGACTTGACTCTCTCCCCCGAGTGAGTGGAGTACGGCCGTGGCAGGCGCTGCACTTGTCAGTGGAACAGGGCGCCAGCCGTTTCTATTAGACTCGTACAGACCGGCACATATCCGTGTCTTGCCATTCTACACGGTTTACCCCGACCTATATCGTGATGACGCCTGCCTATCGAGCGGGCAGACCTCCACTCTAGCACACATGCTCCGGGAGTACGGGTCGAAATACCCCAAGTTAAGCAAGAAGGAGTGGGATTCGCCTTTGAAGGCCGCGCTCTAGACAAGCAAATCCTGGCTGCCCGGCGTACCCGTGACGGGGCCTGTGGGCTAGACCTGCCAGTGCCGACGTGGCACTATAGCCGGGTGCGCGACGAGATGGCGTCCTCGCCGGTACTTCAATAAAGTTCTTTCACTCACTTCTCAGCCTTGCTTCTCACTGCCGCGCGTACGGAACGCCTTTCGAACATTATTGCCATAAAAATTTTGCGCGATGCCAATGTCGTGTCTCGTTTACGGCTGTACCTTCCGTGACCATCACAGCAGGGCAATGCCAATTTTCCGAATTCCGTCGGTAAAACGCGATCGACAGCACCATCAAGCCTGGATTATGGCAGAACTTTGTGACAGGTATGTATCCGCATATGCAGTTTACCTCTGTTTTTGTCATTACTAACTCATACGAACAATATCGGCGAGGGCGCAAATGTATGTTTCAGCTAGCGAAACAAACGATCTCTGAGCTTGCGGGACCTGGTTGAGTGAAACGCGAAGTGTTTTTTTTTTCTGTTTCTGTCCTCTCTGTGGGTCCGTCGCTAGAACGCCCCGTCATTTCACAAATTCACACCATGCACAGTGGCAGCTTTTAATCGCTCAGCGAACGCTCCTGATGTCGGCGCAGTTATCTGTCGGAGCCAAGCTCACCTGCACTGCCGGGCTGACGTGGGGAACAGCGTGCACTGTAGAAGAAGCTGATAGTTCTAGTTAGCAATCGTTGCTAGTTGGCGTTTCGTCATTCTTGTCGGCACGAAGTAATGCTTACTTGCAGAAGGCTTTTATGTTTGTTTAGCGAATCGGGATGCAGTACGGTATGTACTAAGGCTCATTTTCCTGTGCGGTATCTTCCGGAGTCGAGTGGCACGTCTTATTTTGTAACTAACACATTTCAGTGGCGCCTTCGCTGTCGCTCAGACATCAGGACTTCATAGTGACACGCGTACTTGTTTATCTTTTTCGGGAGACCGCTTTTCACCGTCAAACAAATGTTATCGCTCAGCGTAGGATGCGCCCGCATGTGTCGGAAGTTTCTCGAATGTTATCGATCGTTCTATCCGCTGTTTGTTTCCGCCGAACCTTGTGTAATCTGATTGCATGCATGCGCGACGCGAATGGCGTAGAACTTTCTAGAAGAAACGCGGGCACCAGCTATTATTCTCGAACGTTCGATGGCTCATGTATGAAAGTTGACGCGTTTGACGCGCTTAACCCGCTGATCAGATTTCGACGATCGCCGATTGTGTTTCTTCTATTGTTGTGCTTTAAGTGTAGCTTGTTCTTATGGGCACAGGTTCGGCCAATAAAAGTTATTTTCGTTATTGACAGTATTGCTACTGTGTTCTTTGCCGTCAGTGCTGAGTGACAATATTGACGCTGTTTGTGTGCCCGTACCAGTTCAAAAAAAGAAAGGACGTCGGTCGAACCAATTACATTACGCCGCCGTGAAAGCCTTGGCAGAGCAGAGCCACTGGCCTCATCTTCAATATTTGACACGATGGACCACTTCACTTGCCGCTTTCAAAGTATCGCCTCCAGCTATTGCCAGTGACCTTACGGCGACGCAGTGCGACGAACGTATGCACTTGCTCCAAGGCTTCTCTTCCTCTTTTGACTGGCAAGCAGCATCTCTCGGCCGCACAACGACTGTTTCGCACACAATCGACACTACGAGCCATGCACCCATTCTACAGCATCCCTGCCGAGTATCCGCGACTGAAAGACGCGTTATCAATGACCAAGTGAATGATATTGACACGTTTACTTATCTTTATCGGGTGACCACGTTTCGCCGCTTAACAACTGTAATCGCACAGCGCGGGACGCGCCTGCATGTATCCGACGTTTCTAGAAAGTTATCCATGCTTCTACCCGGCTGTCTGTTGTCGCCGAACCTCGCGTTATCTGATTTCATCGCTTGACGCGAATTGTGTAGAACTTTGTAGAAGGCATGCGGGTCCTAACGATTAAGCGTGAGACACACGGTCCGATTCGGCGTCCGACGCGCCGGAACGGCAGCCGGAATCGAGGTGTTTTGCCGTGCCGAAGCGCCGGATCGGACGTCCGGCGTGCGACAAGCCGGGCAGATTTTCATCGTCCGACGCGTCCGACAACCGCACCGTCGTCTGGCCGCAGCCAATGACAGCGCGGCTGGCATGTGACGTTCTCTGACGTTCCCTGCATAGAGGCGGCGCTGGCTGGCCGGTTTCTCGCAGTGTTTTTTTTTTTTTCCTTGCCTGCTGCAGTTTGTTTCCGACGCGAAATAGTTACCCGTTCAGTAAACTTATCTCGAATGTGTGCCTGTTATGCAAAGCAGCGCCTAGTACGCCAGCACTAAGCTACTGGCGCGATCGGGAGCCGCGACGCGAGGGCATTTCGCGGGCAGACATCACACACCGACCGTCTGAGCGAGGCTGCTCGCTTCGCTTGCACGTTTGCCCTTCGCAACGACTGCGTCGAGTAAACCAATTGTATTTAATTACGGGCGACCTAAGTGTACAGTGTTAATTGTTTTGGCAAACGTAAGCGCTCTTCGACGAGCTCGGGTTGGATCGTAAGCGCCGTCGGCCGCGGCGTCGGCCTAGGTAGGCCTACCGGCCCTATCGCTGGCTGTTAGCGGAGTCGTCAGTGGACAACGCGCCGTCGTGAAGTGTTTTGTCACTCGCAGGGTCATAATTTTATTGACAGTGTTCGCTTAAAGCGAAGCAGTGCTGTGCAGAGTTGTTTATATTGCGTTTCTCGACGTGGCTATGAAGTCAAGCTGGGGGGCTTGATCTGGGCGGAGCTTACGCGCCGCTCAATCTTTCGGATGCACGCACCGTGTGCCCCGAATCGTCGTATGCCGCACGCCGGAGCATGCGGCGCCGCACGTCGGATCGGACGCGGAATCGTACCGTGTGTCTCCTGCTTTAGTCTGGAACATTCGATGACTGCTGTATAAAAGCCGACGCGCTTGACCCTCTGATCAGATTTTCGACGATCGCCGACTGTGTTCGCCGCACTCGTTGTGCTTTAAGTGTAGCCTGGTTTGTGGGCGCAGGTTCGCCCAATAAAAGCTAGTTTTTGCCTTTTACAGTATTGTTACAGTGTCCTTTGACGTCACGACCACGTGACATCTGGTGGAGGTGCTTTGCGTTCATGTACCGGACGCCCCCACAAAGCCGTGACCCAAGCCCTAACTCGGAGGACACCAACGTCGCCAAGAACCAGCGAGGTAGCCGCAGGCTGCAAGGACTGCCCCCGGAGCACGGACTTTTGCCTGAGGCGACTAGGAAGATGGCCACCAAGTCCACCCCAATGGCAGCCCCAGCGTCACCCGTCGTGCTGCAGCAGCCCAGGGAGCCTCCGACGTTCCGCGGTTCAACTTTCGAGGACCCGGAAAGCTGGCTTGAGAAGTATGAGAGAGTCGCTACGTTTAACAACTGGAACAGCGACGACAAACTGCGATATGTCTTCTTCGCATTGGAAGACGCGGCTAGGACGTGGTTCGAGAACCGAGAAGCCACCTTAACGACCTGGGAACTTTTCCGAAGCGGCTTCCTGCAGACATTCGCAAGCGTCGTACGCCGAGAACGACCCCAAGCGCTATTAGAAACCCGGGTGCAGCTACCTAATGAGACGACCGCGATCTACACGGAAGAAATGAGCCGTCTCTTCCGCCACGCTCACCCTGAAATGGCCGAGGAGAAGAAAGTCCGCCTGCTGATGCGTGGTGTGAAGGAGGAACTTTTTGCCGGAATGGTACGAAGCCCACCGAAGACCGTCGACGACTTTCTTCGCGAGGCCACCAGCATCGAGAAGACACTCGAGATGCGAAACCGGCAATTCGACCGCCGCACGAACTCGACAAACTACGCCGGAGTTCAATCACTGGCCACCAAAGACCTGCGCGAGACTATCCGAGCGGTCGTGCACGAGGAGCTACAAAAGCTGTTCCCATCATCACAGCCTTAAGTGGCTCCGATTGCCGACGCCGTGCGTGAGGAGCTCCAACAACAACTTGGAGTAGCCCCTGAATCGCCCCAGCGTGAGCCGCAAGCGATGACCTACGCCGCAGTCGCACGCTGTCAAGGTCCCCCTCCGCGACCGCGCCAGGGCCCTGTCACGCCGCAGTTCCGTCGTCCGCCGCCGCCACCGCCAGCACGACCACCCGTCGCCCAGCGCACCTACCCGAGGAAGACGGACATTTGGCGCGCTCCTGACCTCCGCCCGCTCTGCTACCACTGCGGAGAAGCGGGTCGCGTCTACCGACAATGTCCATACCGGGAGATGGCACTGCGAGGTTTCGCCGTGAAGGATCCGCGCCCGCAGCAAGGTGAACGCCCCCGCGATATCGCCGACTACCTCGCCGCTACTCAGTGGAGCTCTCGTCGACCGTCGCGTTCGCCATCACCAGGCCGCTACATGTCGCCGCAGCACCGACCATACACTGGCCCAGCCCGGGGCCGGTCAGCGAGCCCATATCCGGAAAACTGGAAGCAGCAACCGATGGAGGTGCGGTTGCTGTTCGTCGAGCTGACGAAGATCCTCCGCCGCCGACGAAGACACCGAAGAAACTACCTCGACGACATAACGACACGCCGCCGTGCCGACGAAATCAGGAAGCCAAGACTACACCGATGAAAGACTACTTGACGACGCGACGTTCCAACTTCAGTTCAACACGACGCAGCCGTGATCCGACGCCAAGACCTAACTGTAACGCAAGACAAAGAACCACCGACCTCGACGTGCTTCTCGACGGCCACGCAGTCACTGCCTTAGTAGACACAGGAGGCGATTACTCCGTCATGAGTGGACCCATCGCCGCCCAGTTGAGGAAAGTTAAGACTGCATGGGAAGGCCCTCAAATTCGGACCGCTGAAGGACACCTGATTACGCCGACTGGGATCTGCACGGCAAGAATTACCGTTCATGACCGGACTTACCCTGCCACCTTCGTTGTCCTCCAACAGTGTTCACGAGACGTCATTCTCGGCATGGACTTCCTGAATCAACATGGCGCAGTCATCGACCTGAAGTCAAAATCGATAACGCTGTCGGAAGATCAAGCGATACCGTCGGAGAGCTGTCGTAGTCACCACGCCTTGAGTGTGCTCGAAGATCAAGTGAGGATCCCGCCGCGTTCCAGCATTGTTATTTCCGTCATCACTGCAACACCCGCTGACGTAGAAGGCGTCATCGAGGGCGACCAACATCTACTGCTCGACCGTGAAATTTGCGTCGCAAGAGGGATCGCTCGACTCCACGGAGGGCCAGTGGAAGTTATGCTAACCAACTTCAGCCAAGAGTTCAAGCACATCAACAAGGGCACGACGATCGCGTACATCGAGGAAATTCTGGAAACTAGTAATGCGTGTGTCCTCTCGGATTCCACCGCATCTACCCCGATGAGCATTGCCCCCGAACCAGACTTCAACGTGAATGCAAGTCTTCCTATGAGTAAGCAGCAACAGATCAGAAGTCTTCTCCGACGATACAAAGACTGCTTTTCGACGTCATCGAGGATTCGACAAACACCAGTTGCAAAGCATCGCATAATAACCGAAGAGAGCGCTCGACCACTCCGCCAGAGGCCTTACCGAGTTTCGACGCGAGAACGTGAAGCTATTAGGCAACAAGTCGACGAAATGCTGCGCGACGACATCATCCAGCCATCGAAAAGCCCGTGGGCCTCTCCTGTAGTCCTGGTGAAGAAAAAGGACGGAACCCTACGCTTCTGCGTCGATTATCGTCGACTGAACAAGATCACGAAGAAGGATGTGTGCCCCCTTCCACGGATAGACGACGCATTGGATCGGCTCTGCAACGCTAAATACTTCTCGTCAATGGACCTCAAGTCTGGCTACTGGCAAATAGAAGTCGACGAGAGAGATCGCGAAAAGACTGCCTTCATCACGCCAGACGGCCTTTACGAGTTCAAGGTCATGCCATTCGCACTGTGCTCGGCGCCTGCAACATTTCAGCGCGTCATGGACACGGTGTTAGCCGGACTGAAGTGGCAGACGTGCCTTGTTTACCTGGATGACGTGGTTGTCTTCGCCGGAAATTTCGACGATCACCTTAGGCGGCTTGCGACAGTGTTAGAAGCCATCAAGTCATCAGGGCTCACTCTGAAGCCGGAAAAGTGCCGCTTCGCTTACGATGAGCTTTTGTTCCTAGGCCACGTGTTCAGCAAATCAGGAGTACGCCCCGACCCACAGAAGACAGCTGCCATCGCAAAGTTCCCGCAGCCAACCGACAAGAAGGCAGTGCGCAGATTCCTTGGCATGTGTGCCTACTATAGGCGCTTTGTCAAGGACTTTTCACGCATCGCTGGGCCGCTGACAAAGCTTACTAAATGTGACGTCGAGTTCAAGTGGGAAACGCCGCAGGCCCACGCATTTCAAGAACTCAAACGACGCATGCAGTCGCCGCCGGTACTTGCGCACTTCGACGAGGACGCCGATACTGAAATCCACACTGACGCCAGTAGCCTAGGCCTCGGTGCCGTCCTAGTCCAGAGGAAAGAAGGACTTGAAAGGGTGATATCGTATGCTAGCCGGTCGCTGTCAAAAGCGGAAAGCAACTATTCTACGACTGAAAAGGAATGCCTCGCCATCATTTGGGCTACAGCTAAATTCCGCCCTTACCTCTATGGCAGGCCATTCAAAGTCGTCAGTGACCATCACGCATTGTGTTGGCTCGCTAACTTAAAGGACCCTTCAGGACGGCTGGCGCGGTGGAGCCTCAGACTACAATATGACGTCACGGTAATATACAAGTCCGGAAGAAAACACTCCGACGCCGACTGCTTATCGCGCGCCCCCATCGATCGCCCGCCGCAAGACGACGAGGACGACGACGCCTTCCTTGGGATAATAAGCGCGGAAGACTTCACTAAACAGCAACGAGCAGACCCGGAGCTAAAAGGCCCCGTCGAGTATTTGGAAGGGAACACCGACGTTGTCCCTAGAACATTAAAGCGCGGGTTGTCTTCGTTCACGCTACAAAGCAACCTGCTCGTGAAGAAGAACTTCTCACCAGTCCGCGCCAGCTACCTTCTTGTTGTACCGTCAGCGCTGCGTCCAGAAATACTGCACGCCCTACACGATGATCCAACCGCTGGGCACCTCGGATTCTCCCGGACGCTGTCGAGAATACAGGAAAGGTATTACTGGCTGCGTCTGACTGCCGGCATCGCCCGTTACGTCAAGACATGCCGAGACTGTCAACGACGCAAGACAGCACCGACAAGGCCAGCAGGATTACTACAGCGGATCGAACCTCCTCGCCGACCATTACTGCAGACTGGGATGGATTTGTTGGGGCCGTTTCCGATATCAACGTCCGGGAATAAGTGGATCGTCGTGGCGACGGACTATCTCACCCGCTTTGCTGAAACTAAAGTTCTAACAAAAGGCAGCGCAGCCGAAGTGGCGAAATTTTTCGTCGAGAACATCCTGCTGCGACATGGTGCCCCAGAAGTCCTCATCACCGACAGAGGAACGGCTTTTACAGCAGAGCTCACCCAAGCCATTCTGCAGTACAGCCAGACAAGCCACAGCAATGGTGAGTCGGGCAGAGCACATGCCAAAAATAGCGACAGTCGCTCCGTCGGCGACTTGTACAACTCGGTTCGGGACGGGCGTCAGAACTTTCTTGAGCCGACGGCGAAGAGCAGCACTCATAATGGACACATGCACCCCGGTGTCAATCAACACGCACACGGGAACAATGTCCAAGAGTACGTCCAAAAGATTCTTGTTCGTGGGTAACGTGAAGCGAGGATTTCGTGCCAATTTCGTCATTGCAGCTTCACCTCCAGAAGCTGCACTGTCTAGTTTGGCGGTTGGGTGTGCGGCGAGTAGGTCGGAGAAGGAGCACGGCGTGACGGGGGCGAACGAGATTGACGACGGGAGGGAGAATGCGCGCGGGAGTAGCGGGGTCGTGTGAAAGGTGTCGCAGAGTCAGACGATGGAGCGGGCATTGAAGGGGCGAAGGAAAAGGACGCGCTAGAGGGGCGAGGGTGGTAATCAGGAGAATAGCGCACTGGAGAAGTCCAGCGGCTGCGGCAGTGGCGAGCGACATGTCCTATGCGTAGGCAGTTAAAACAGATCGGCTTGTCGGCCACGGTTCGCCATTTGGAGGGGTTGCGCTGTCCATAAGAGGAGTAAGAAGATCGCGGTGGGTCCATGCGTGGAGAAGGAGGTTCCGAGCCTATGGAAAGAATGGATTGCAGGCAGACGTTGGACAACTCTTGACGGACGACGGCCTGGATCAAGGAGATTGTCACTGGAGATTGATCAGGTGACTGGAATGAAGGGGCCACCGGTTGGGCCGCTTCGACCTCACGATAAATGATGCGGGTCAAGTCACATCGCGATGGCTGGTGGAAGAGTGCGTGACAGGATGACGTAGCAGCTGTGTTGGGAAGTTGTGTTTATGTGCTGGGATGCCCGGTGGCTTTTAGCATGCTCAAGACGGCGGCACTCCTTGAGGATCGTATCGATGCTGGTGAGGTTTGTAAACACCAGTAAATTGAAGGCGTCGTCAGCAATGCCTTTGAGGACGTGATTAACCTTATCGTCCTCAGACATGGTCGGGTCAGACTACAGCATCCCTGCTGTAGAATGTACGACACGTAGGAATCGGTCGACGTCTGTACACGTGTGGCAAGGGCTTTCTTGGCATTGACTTTGGCGACTGAAGGGATTGCCAAAAGGTCGCAGAGCTTCTTTTTGAAGAGATCCCAGCTTCAGATCTCCTCTTCGCGTGTCTGGAACCATGCAAGTGGAGCTCCGTCGAGGTAGAAAAGAACGTTCGCAAGCATAATAGTCGGATCCCACCTGTGACTGGGGCTGACACGTTCGTATAAGTGGAGCCAGTCGCCAACATCAGGACTGCCGACTCCGTTGAAAACACCAGGATCCTGAGGTGGGGAAACGGCGACGTAGGTCGGGGCTGCAGGCGAAGACGCTTGCGTACATGAAGTGCCGCCAGCAGTAGCCGTAGTTGCATTGTCGCCGTTGCGACCGCTGCGAAGCTCCATGACGGATACGGGGAACGTCCACCTCCACCAAATTAATGTTACATGAGGCTGAAGCCGAATACTATTTACAATTTATTGACAGGGAAGCTAACGGAAGGCCAAAATGGCGACGCTATATTAAGCGGGCCCACGTCGTCTTGTTTTTCCTCAGTGCAGCCACACTGTGGCGGCTGTTCCGCAGCAATATGCGCAATCACAGTGTCACCGAGCCTTCTAGTAGTCCGTGGGCATCGCCAGTCGTTCCAGTTATAAAGAAAGGCAGCATCATACGATTTTGCGTTGATTATCGAAGGCTTAAAAATATTACCCGAAAGAATGTATACCCGTTGCCACGTATCGACGACGCACTTGATTGTTTGCAAGGAGCGAAGTTTTTTTTCCTCCTTAGATCTCCACTCTGGGTACAGGCAGGTACCCTTGGCTGACGCTGAGTGTTTAAAAACCACGTTTGTAACACCAGACGGCTTGTATGAATTCACTGTATTGCCGCTAGTTCTGTGCAACACGCCCGCCAACTTTGAACGCATGATGGACGGCATCCTGCGCGGCCTGAAGTGGCATACTTTTTCTGCTACCTCGACGAGGTTGTCGTCTCTTCCTCCGATTTTCGTGTTCCTCCAATCTTCACCATTTGCATCAAATTTAGACCTGTCTGCGGGATGTTAGTCTCAGACTTAACTTAGAAAAATGTCCTATTTGCAGCTCGAAAACTGACTATATTAGGCCACGTTGATTCCAAAGAAGGCATTCTTCCTGATGCTGCTAAACTTCGCTGCCGTATTCGAATCCACGAAGCGAACTAACTTGAAAGCATTACGCTGCTTCATTGGCCTATGTTCCTATTTTCTACGTTTCCTTCGCAATTTCCCTACTCTGATCGCACCACTAAACCAACTCCTCCAAGATGACTGTGAACTTTCTGCTTGGTCGAAGCCCCTGATGATGCCTTTACGACTCTTTGTCGCCTACTCACGTCTCCGCCAATCTTGCGCCATTTTGATCCAAGTGCACCTGCAGAACTCCACACTGACGCAAGTGGTGTCGACCTTGGTGCCGTGCTCGCACAACGTAAGAACACTAATGCCGAATACGTAGTCACTGATGCCAGTCGTGCCCTCACAAATCCCGATGCCAATTACTCAATAACAAAAAAGAAGAGTGCCTGGCTATCTTATGTGCTCATCAGAAATTTCGCCCATATATGTATGGTCGACCATATGACGTTGTGACGGATCATCAAGCTTTTTGCTAGTTGTCTAACCTCAAAGATCCGTAGGGCCACCTCACTCGGTGGGCCCTCCGAATCCAGGAATATGATATCCGTGTCGTCTATCGCTCTGGACGCAGACACTCTGATACCGATGCCCTCTCGTGCATCCCAGTTATTTGAGACGCCAGTATATCTACCTACAGACATGATATCTCACCACTTGAACTGCCGGACATAGCCACGGAGCAACGAATAGACCCTTGGATCGCCATGATGTTCAATTTTTATCAAATCCTCCGGCAGCTTCGGCATCTCCAGCGCTACGCCGACAGCTGCAGCATATCACCATCCGCGATGGACATTTATGCCGCCGCAACTACTACTATGACGGCCGCACATGGCTCTTAGTAGTGCCCCGCCACCTTCAAAAAGATTTATGTTCCGCTTTTCATTCTGACCCACAGTGTGGTCCCGACGGAGCGTCACTTTTCGTACCTTCCTGTTCGACCAGCTTTTCTGTTTCTTCTTTGCTTTCCAACGAACATCTTGCTTCTGCGTCCGTATTTCTGTCGTTATTATACTCAGAAGCTCCCTATATTCTCAATCTCTGCTTGGCCATTTGCCTAGTTCTTCGTCCACTCCTGTGACTATATTTGCTATTTGTTCAGCGTTCAAATTTGGGCTGACCATCTTGTGCTCCTTGCTGTCTTTCCCAACTGCATATCCCATTTTAAAAATGGTGCGTTTATGGTCACTCCCTACGCAGTTATGCACTTCCTCGTCAATGACCATTTCTCTCAGCTTATCGTAAATTCCTTGTGTCATCAGGCAGTAATCAATGGTCGATTGCCGGTTTAGCCATCTAGATCCTGTGTGTGGGCGTTCATGTCATCAAATAGGATAATTTCGGCATCATTACCGAAACCCTGACATGACCATTTGAGCATTTCACTAACTGCTGATTCTTCTCTCTGCAATTACTTCGAGTCCAGAAATACGTTAGCCCATCCAAGTTTTCTTTCCGCTCATTGTAGAGAATAACCAAAGACGCTCTTGACATTTTGAGTTTACTTTTTTCCATTTTGTTCCCTGATGGATGATGATTCCGACTGCCTCCTCCTTTCTTTAGTTGTGTTGTACCATTCTCAAGCATCATTTTCAATCACTGGCGGCTTTTCCGAGTCCTAAGGTGCCTTTCTTTAATCGTGTATATCCTTATTGAACTGCTCCTCAGTCTGTACACAATATTCTTTCTCCTGCCACCCAGCATGTTAATGTAAGCTATTGCATGGCGAGCTCTCTTTCCTGTTTTTCTTCGTTTTTATATTATTGAAGTGGATGCTATTTTGATGTTACCCTGGGGGACCTTCTTTTTTACTATCTACACTGGCCTCCTTAGCGACCATGATAGCCCCCCCCCCCCCCCACCCAAAATAAAAGCAACCGCGCGGCCAGCAATTCACCAGCCCATTGCTTCTCCGAGACTGTGATTGAGGTGCGTCCCGTCTCGTTGTAAACTACTGCACCTTCTCAGGTCCATGTTTACTTCTACAACATCGAAACCTTTCTCTCGGCTCATGGTCCATATAGCCTCTTTAGCAGCCACTATGGCTATTTGAATGTTTCTGTCACGCACAGGCACCTCCGGCACCGTGCACACCACGATAAGCATCTGAAAGGAGAGCTCGCGCAAGTCGTTCAGCCCCTTCGCCAAGTGCTGGGCTAGTCCTACCAATTCTCTTCTTAGGACGTCATTTAGCTCACCTGTCACTACGACAAGGTGGCGTCCGTGGCCATTTCCCCCGAACTTTGCTTTTGCTCGCCCCCTGACAGCTCCCAATGCCCACTCTGACTGGAAATGTCCCTACCGCTACGCTCCACAATTGCTTCTGAGCACCAAGCCAGGTTTGAGTCGCCAGCGATAATCACCCTTTCACTCTCCCCTGATGGAATGGCCTCTCCCTGTTTCCATTTCTTACACTTTTAAGCGTGATTCAGTCTTGACAAGGGGCATAGACCCCTGCGTTCCTTATTTTCTTTTGTGGCCACCTCAAGGTAGGTACGTCTTTCCGAGTACCTCCTCTCCACGTCGCCCCTCTCCTTACCGCGGCGCGCCCTATGGCAGTGATCTACGGAAGCTACCCCTCTGCCTGGCATGGTATGCCGGACTGCGAAGGCTCGACTTAGAACAGCTCCGCTGTTAAAATTATATAGGCGTTTCACAGAAAAGAGATGGCACATGCCTCTGTCCATAAGCCATCTGATTTCATGAAGAAAAATGATTGCGCGTATTTACCAAACACAAGTCTTGTCAATGAGTGCACCTCCCTTTTCCTTCAGTGGGGCACTGTTCAGACCTCGGACAGCGCCACAGTCTAAGAACCTCACGCAGCCGGTGTCGCGGCACATGTCTAGAGCAGTCCAGCAGTAAACAGGCCTCAATGACTTTCTGTTATTACCTTTTTGCATTATGCATGTTGCATACATGTATATGTTAGTGCGTGAGCCGGTTGTCGTTTTTTGTCTAACTCGTCTTTTTTTCCCACACCAGATCAACTACATGAGCATACCAAGGCTTTAGCTAGGCTAACCACTCCAGATATTATACGTTCTCTATCTCTACCCGCTGTGCGTCATAATAATGCATATTTAGATAAAAGCTGCACTCAAAACGTCACCTCATAGGTCTGTATATATATATATATATATATATATATAGAAACACGCAGGTCTCTTATCAGAATAGCCTATTCAAAAACTTCTTTTATCTGTTTTCATCTTTTGAATAAGCTATTAGGCACGTGTCAGTCGACCTTTCCCATGAACGGTCAATACGCAGAATCTGTAAAAATGTAGTTAGCTGCGCAACACACTGCTTTGTGTGACAGCTTTGTGCATACGCCTGTCAGCATCGTTCTTTTCAAAAGCAATAAGTACCGATGTTTCCTCCGCAGACACCATATATCAAGGAGTTCACCCCATCCAAGACACCAAATAAACTTTTGTTTATGTTATGTTAACTTGCTGTGTTAAATATTGATATATTAGATATACGAAGAAAGAAGTTCATCAAGTACGTTGCTTAATAAATTGAATGTGCAGGCGCATGTAGAAAAACAAATACAAACATTTAATTTTGACGTTTCGGAAGGGTCCGGCCTGCAAAAACAGCGCGATTGGAAGCACCAAGCGCTCAAATTCTATATTTTCTCTGGAAAAGTGAACTAAACAAAAAAACAACAAGAAACAAACAAGAAACAACAAAATGATACAAAATATGACGTCATTTCACTCAAGTAAAATTAAGAGAAAGGAAAAAACAGCATAGGTAGCCTATGAATACCAACACGCACACATTCGATGCCGCCATTCACACTAAAACGCGTACGTTGGCTCAAGTACACAAATGACAACCATATTCCACTCTGTGAAGTTGGAATGGCAGCGAAAGCTTACGATATTCAAAGCTCTCAAACGAAAACCAAAGTGCTTTCACTGCCATTCCATATTTACAGAGTATAGTGGTTGCCCGGGCTCACGATTGTCGTTTTCGTTCAGCAGCGTGGGAACGTGCGTCGTCGGTGGTCGTTTCCTGCCGGTGCCGTTTACATTCACGTCGCTGTACACCACGGCGCTAGGCGCTCCTCGAACGCATATTGTTCTTCGGTTGTACGAACTATACATGTGCACTCCATCGACAACGCAGCTGTTTTTAGCGTCGATACCTCTCCTGCTTATATACTGCGATAACCTTGACATCCTGCTATTCGTTTCGCATTTTTACATCTGCACTGCCGTACTGCACCCGTATGTGATCACACACAATGCAGACAATTAAACCCATTGTGTACGGGTTTATTAAAAATAGTTTTGTCCGTTTCTGTTGCCGGAGGCCGAAAAAACTTGGGAAGGTTAGTCATATACAACTTTCGCTGTAATAACACAGGTAGCCTATGAATACAAACACACGTGGCGTGTGTATGTAAGGGGCGCCTATGTAGCACAAGATGGAAAGGCGGAAAATGGAAAGATGGAATGCAGAGTAGAGGAGTCACAGTTAAGCATACAGCATGCCAGAAGCTGTCAGAAGAGTGTTTCTCGTGTTCTTTGTTTGAAGTTATGGCAACTTTTGTCAGACCGCGAAGACGGTCAATTCACCGTCAGCAGGTACTGCAGCTTCTGCCAAACCACGGAGGCGGTAAATACACCCCTACCTTGTTATAGGACACCCATACTGTACCGGCGCTAACCTCCGAGTTCCCCGAACTGCACTCCATGGCATTCTTTGCACAGGTGGTATCTTTTGTGTTTGCGGCCTCACTGTTTCTATACCAAGCCTATGCGTATACGAAAAATAAAATGTAGAATAAATGAAAAATTATACGAGATAGTGAAATACCAAGCACTAAAATGATAAAAGGTTGAGAAAATATTTAATAAATGATCCGGAAATATACCTATAGCTTCTTGACCATGGAAAAACACGTTGGGGGGCTAGTTGGTTAGAATTCTGATGGAATATGGAACCGTGACTGAACGAGGAGGTTGAAGGAAACAGGCACACAGGCAGTGCTAGATTCAAACTTAATCTCGTAAACATTTGTTGTAGTATATAACCGTGAGTATATATGTAATAATTTCTCACCTGGTCTATTTCCCTTCCACGTCCAGCAGACCTCTGCAGTGTTCAAGCCCTGGATACTGGTCGAGGTCACGTAAGTCATATATTTGATCAAACTTACAAATATTTACCAATGAATTACCAGGACCCAAATCTTTAAATATAGGAAGTTTTCTTCCACGGGCTAAATATTTATTGTCTCAAAGAACACCTTTTGATCTCATGTGTATGTAGTATTCTTCATTCCCGACTATTATGCTCTATAAAAATTTTTGGCTGCTAGTCGTATAACTTCTTCATCCATGCACGCTCGCTACACCATCCATTTCCGCCTGCCCTTTAAAGGGCAAAGCTCAATGAAAATCTATTACTGTGGCCTCCTCTTTCTCTTAGAACTTGTCTTTTGAAAGACCACAGTAGTAACACAGGGAATGCTGACATAGATGAATTATGAAACATTCCGTGCCCTTCTACTCTGTGAATAACGATGACCAGCGATGCTGTACTCGGTGCACCCTTTTTTTCGAATTTCGCCATGGCTCACGGGAAAATTTCGACTGGATTGTAGCCACGTCGGCGGCGGGCGTTCTTGGCCGCACGGTACTATGGGTCCTTGCGGGCGCTGCGCTTTTGTTCGACGTTAGCGGCCCGTTCGTCGTCGAACATCCTGGCCTGCTGTAGCCGCACATGTTCCCGTTGTGGCTGCCACCGACGATCTTAACGGGCAAGCTGTTCTTCGCCCGTGAGGGAACGTTCCCCTTCTTCGGAGCGTGCGATTTGCGTCCTGCCAATAGCGCGGCCAAAGTGCAACTGATAACTTCGCTAGGGAAAAGACTACGTCAGGACAGAATGAAGCACAACTATTGGTGGAAACAGTATTACGTTATTACAGCGAAGCTGTTACGGGCTAGTTTGCCCAGGATCCAGTCCATGTGTAGAATCAAATTCCCAAAGATAGTGCAATGCCGTGCCGACCAGCGACGGAGGTGAAGCAGGCGTTAAGCACTCCGACGCGCGGGTTGATCCCCAAGATAGTGCGATACCAGGCCGACCCGTGGCGGAGGTGACGCAGGCGTTAAGCACTCCCCAGACCTGGGAGGATCCTGAACATAGTGCAATACCGGGCGAACCGCGGAAGAGTTCAAGCAGGCGTTAAGCACTCCCCATACGTGCGCCGATCTTGAATATTGTGCACTGCCGGGCTGACCCGCGACGGAACTGCAGTTCATCATTAAGGGGCCCACATACTGACACATCTTCCGCATCTTTGCCACATCTGTGCCCTTGCCATTTGTGTCAAGATGTGCAAGGGCACATCTTGACAGAGTTGAAGGGCACTGTTTTTTGTTCTTTTCGGCCATCCAGTATATACACACACACGCATAGACATGTCACTTTACAGGGCTCGAGAGAAGTACGCAGTTTTTTTCGCCATACACAAGCAGTCAAAGAGAGGGTGGTGCGAATGTAGACAGGGCCGACGCAGGTCAAAACGTAGTATCTGTTCTTATCAGCTTAATATCTGGTACGGGTAGTACTCGGATCTAAGGCATTAAACTTATTTTCGCAAGTTGGCGGAGTGCCCGCCGAAGGCCCGCTTCACCTCTGTAGCGGTTCATCCCGCCATTGCAATATCTTCGGGATCGGCCCAAGTAGGGGGAGAAATTCTCGATCTGCACGGCTCGATAGACGCACAGAATCTTTTCAAGACCCTAGCCACAAGGAGCTTCGCTGTGAAAAATAACAACGTCTAAACTGGCTTAGGCAAATAAAAGTACGCATTGCAATCTAGTCGACGACACTTTCTGCAAGTGTTAGTTAAGGAACAAATTTAGATGAACTCTTTCCATATCCGTTTTGAATACATAAAAGTCGAGTCAGTGCTATAGGTCACGCTAATATGCAGTCAAATCAAGTTAATTTGCTGGCTTCCTGTGCATGACAATGAATGTTTTGTTTCAAAGTCACCTTATAAGGTAATGCTGTAGTATAATCATACAAGCATGCGCTGGCCCTTGAGTATCCATTGAAACTTTCTCAGAGGTATCTGAGACTGGAGGAGCCCGAACGGGTTGGGCACGTGTATAAATACACACTCTCCTTATGGGCAAACGATCAATTGAGTTTACACGCCCATTTATGGTTAGTGACAGGCTTTAGGACACCGTGATAAATAAGGGTTGCACAGGGGCATATTTGAACTCGCAGGTTACGGCAAAATGTAAATAAATTCTGGGATTGTATGTGCCAGAACGATGATATGATCATGAGGCACGCCCTAGTAGGGGACTCCGGATTAATTTGGATCTGCTGGGCTTGCTAAACATGCACCCAACTCACGCTATGCTGAATTTTTGTTTGTGTGTTTTGCTTCGTCGACGCGGAGATCACCGCGGCCACAATTTGTTACCGCGCCCTCGGCAGTAGCAGCGCAACGCCGATGCCACTATGTCACCATGGTGGTTACCATAAGTTAACTAACATCATGTGAAATTGAAACCATGAGGTACACTGCGTATCACTCTTCTCGGAGGCGTTCGCTATTGCCCACGTTCTACAAGGACATCGTTGAAATGAAACTGCAAAAATAACGATCGACAATAGACTGACAGCTCAGGGGCTGATTCCCAGCTTAACATTCGTTGTCACTTACGAGACGTGTACAAATATACCTCACATTGTCCATGCTAATTATGCAATGCGCATCAAAAGGATGCCGCTCATGAAATGTATTTTGTTTGCAAGGAGCTAGCCGCTTGGCTAACACACACTACAGGGCATTTATATAAAGCCATGCCACGCCTACTTGCCGGGTTATTGGGTTATTATTTTGAAACAGAAGTTCAGTTTCCCGAAACAGCACATGAGCTAGTACATTGTTGGAATGAAACATTGCAAAAAGAATGATGGACGACAGACTCAGATAGATCAGTGGCTGATTCCAAGCTTAGCATTTTCATTTACTGACGAGATGTGTACTTATATACATGACGTAGTAAATGCCTGATATGTATTGCGCATTAAAAGGATGCCACTCATGAATTCTATTTTGTCTTCGAGGGGATAACCGTTCGGCTAACACATGATACAAAACATTTACCGATATGTCATACCTCGGCTAGTTTAGAAGCGTACGGTGAGGGGCTAGTTGGTATGACATTTATGAGAACAAAGAAAAACTGCGCAAAAAAGGACAAGACAAGGAAAGAACCACACGACACGGGCGCAGTATCGCCTGCGCCCGTGTCGTGTGGTTCTTTCCTTGTCTTGTCCTTTTTTTGCGCAGTTTTTCTTTGTTCTCGGCTAGTTGCCGGGTTATTGGGTTATCATTTTGAAACAGAAGCTCGTTTTCCCGAAACAGCACACGAGCTAGTGCAGAAACGCAAAACAAGGCACACATAGAGTAGTATGTTAAAGAATCAAGTGCTCTGTCTGTATTTTGTTCTTCCTTGGTGTTCAAGAAACATTTGAGCTACGTTGACCGTTTTTGTTGCGACTACCAACATGCACAGCTAACAAAGTAATCGTATCAACCTTTCCACGTATTTTTCCTTATGCTAGTCAAATATTGTCTGTACGATTCACACGCTTATTTATCTTATAAAACAATTGCTCTTAAAGTAAAAGGATACGTTAGGGCACATCTATTAAAAATCTTCATGAGCCGATTTCCCTGAGAAGGAGACCCTCTCAGCCTACTCTCATAGTACCAAGTAGCATCATAGCCTATTCAAACATGCGCTTTGTTTTACAACCTTTTGTCGTAGGTATACTTTACGTTTCTAATGAAGAAAATGTGTTTTTTTCATCAGGTTCCTGTCGGATGCAACGTATCGTGCTTAGAAGCAGGCCCAAAACTGTTGCTCAATGGCTCCTTATGCCTTGTAAGTAAGCTGGTACTTCTGCATATATTTCTTCGATGTGGAATGATGGTTGAAAACATTGTTGGAAAAGAAGGAAATAGCATTCGCGACACTCGTAAGCATGACGTACAGTCGCGTGAAATATAACTTGCAACAACCTTGTTTACGTTCGAAGGGGCTCCACGGCTGCGCGGTGGCTCTGACATGCAAAATGGCGGTTTAATAAATGCCACTGCTTGGATCTGTGTTTAGGTCTGGAGCTTACCCTGTGTCTGAGCAGCCGTACAGTCTTCGAGCCCCTTCGACCACGGGCACAGGTGTTGCAGGCCATATAGCACGTGACTGTAGGTATAGTAATATTTAATAGTAATTACGCTTCAGCATATACTGTCGCGCGATTTGAAACGAGCGCTCCTTTCAACCGATCGGTTCTAATACGATGTTTATATAATTGCGAAATACTAAAGCTATGATTTGCACCACAATTATTTCGGATTTTGACTGTAAGTAAATAAAACTAGAACTGTTCCCTTATATTGATGATTAAACATTCCTAGGAAGAAAGACAACACAACAGCCCCGAGTCAGTGACTACACTATGTATGTTCATTGCCATGCATACCGAGAAATTACATGGTAACGCCCGGAAATAAAACCAAACGAATGTGTACAAGCAATGCCTCAGACTGGTTTTAACTTGAACGCCGCTGGGCACTGCTCAGTAACAGTTATCAATCACTTGATGACTTTTCAAGCGGGAAATATGATTGGTTCTGATTGTGGGCGACATTAGGCAATTTATAGTTCTCCAGCCCGCGGGATGGTTGACAAAGGAGCAACATCCCCGAAGATCTACCCATTAACAACGGCATTTATCGGCGGGATTGTGCCGATCACAGATTTCATGTCCATTTCAGGCACGTAGGAACTAGAAGACTAATGTCGGTGTTACAAACAGCGCAGTTGCGCAAATATTTTAACCCACGTAGTTAGCTATGCGCACCGAAATTTCTGCTTGCTGATGTACCACACATTTCTATGGAAACAGATTTTTATGCTGTCCTAATGCGACCTGATAAATTCACATTGTGACGTACGTAGAACGGCGTTATAACGGTGCAACATTTTTGTCGACAACGCACTGTGGTGGCTGTGTGTCACAGCCCGTCACATTTATTGGCTGCCACCAAAATATGGCGCGATGAGTAGCGATGGTCAAAGTTGAACAATAATAAAGTAAATTTGGAGGTATAAAATGTGTTTAAGTACATTAGCCAAATTCAAGCAGCATCCAATTTCATGCATGACGGATCTTTCTCAACGCCCCTCAGTGGTCTGGCAGTTTAGTCATCCGTCCCGTAGCACTACACGAGACAAGACGATGAGGCATGCAATCCATCAAACAGTCTACCCCTGCTGCTTTATTTATTATTGCATATAAATACGGTAATAGGTTCTAATTTTCATCATAATTTAATTGTGAACCAATAAAGTCATGTAGACCGCAGTGAGTTGCTGAAGAAAACGCCTCTTTGTGAGTTCAGAAAAAGCAATACGAAAGATGGTTGCTAAAGGAACCTTGGGTGATTTTACAGCCTAATTTAAACCAAGAGAAAGTCATATATTTCTCTTGCTATCGTTGATAATCTATGCCACATACCCAATGAGGAAAGTTGGCATGAAAACGGCTAGATACGGGCATTGTAAATTTACAAAGTAGGCGAAATTGCTAAAAAAATGCCAATCGCAAAGAAAAGCATCCATTTTGCACCAGGGAACAATAATTGACAGGGACAGCAAGGCTAGCGTGGCGCTTGAAATTACCACAATGTGTTTGAACAATGGCCGCCAAACACTGGCTAGATAGCGTTGTCTCTGCTTGCTCAAAACCTGCGGACGCCAGCCGCTTGGGCTACAAAAGAAATGATATGCTATCCTGAATAGCAACATACGCGTGTCCGTTCCATGGCTTGATTGAATACCATAAACGAAGCCTTGTCCCATCCATGACATCATTCGAACGTATACGGCGCAAACAGCTGTACGATATTGTGACGATTAATATGGACCTCATATGGACCTAATATGGACCTCATACTCGTTTTAGGAACATAGCGTCAGCTCAAGCGTTGCAATATTTCCAACGAAAATTTGCAATAAGATTGCTGTGCCAATCATAAATAATTGGAAACTGATTAATGTATCTTGCATTCATTCTTACTTTAGAGGACCATAGCACTCCACCAAGAAGGAAGGTTCTTAGGAAATCGCTATTGGACATGTTCTGAAATGATTATGAAATGAGTGAAATGAGACGCTCAACAAAATGTGACAGATGCTAAAAGCGGCGGAGATTCATTTAAGTTATACTTCATAGTAAAGATCATAACCAGATATCATCCCTATGGCAAAGCCCAGCACCAAATATCCAGTGCGCCGGATTATGGGCCCGGTGCCGCGCGCTGTATGCGAGGGCGCTTGGCAGGCGCGGCGTACTGGGAGGCGCTGGCTACTGGTGCGAAAAACAGCTCTAGGGCGTTAAATACGCGATTTTTGGACACTGTATATATTTTTTTGAATGCAGAAAGCAACAGAGAGAGTTTTGGTGTAATAAAAGAAAAAGAAGGTTATAAAAATGCTCCGACCAGGATTCGATGGCCCGACCTACAGATGCCAAGCCCGGTACTTTCGCGCTACGCTACGCCAGCGGATGAACATTACCGGATGATTTGCCATGTCAAAATCGAGAAACAGTTTTACTTTCACAAAGCTACGTCTCGCCCAGACATGGTAGACGCGCTGTCGCGCAGCAACTAAGACTCACGCCTGTACTACAAAGAAAAATTTGCTTTCCGTATTCGGTAGCATGGTCGGAAGTGCCACAACATCAATTTTCACTTGCGGTTGGTATTTTAACTTCGAGAAATGTCCTGAATGAACCGCCGACCCGGGACGCTGCATGTATGGGCTGTTACTGCCGATTTCGATTGCTGTTTCTGGTTCTTCACGCGAATGATGTGAAACGTTTTCTAAGTTCAGTGATGCCATTCAGTCAACACGTCTGTATATCTTCGTCAGAGAAGCGCAGGATAATGCTGGGAGCTTTCGGCGACAGCACAGATACCTGTGTTTATGATGCGTCACATGGGCGGTCATCGCTTCTTGTGCTGGCACTGTAGACATGAAAAATGGTTTATTATAAGAACACCGATGCGAAAGCTGCAATATAGAGTGATTTATCCTTGTTATCCTTGTTATCCTTGGTGATACAAGAATGTGCGGAATATAACCAACCTTTATATATAGCTTTCATTGATTACGAGAAAGCGTTTGATTCAGTCGAAACCTCAGCAATCATGGAGGCATTGCGGAATCAGGGTGTAGACGAGCCGTATGTAAAAATACTGAAAGATATCTATAGCGGCTCTACAGCCACCATAGTCCTCCATAAAGAAAGCAACAAGATTCCAATAAAGAAAGGCGTCAGGCAGGGAGATACGATCTCTCCCATGCTATTCGCAGCGTGTTTACAGGAGGTATTCAGAGACCTGGATTGGGGAGAATTGGGGATAAGAGTTAATGGAGAATACCTTAGTAACTTGCGATTCGCTGATGATAGTGCCTTGCTTAGTAACTCAGGGGACCAACTGCAATGCATGCTCACTGACCTAGAGAGGCAAAGCCGAAGGGTGGGTCTAAAAATTAATCTTCAGAAAACTAAAGTAATGTTCAACAGTCTCGGAAGAGAACAGCAGTTTACGATAGGTAGTGAGGCACTGGAAGTGGTAAGGGAATACATCTACTTAGGACAGGTAGTGACTGCGGATCCGGATCATGAGACTGAAATAATCAGAAGAATAAGAATGGGCTGGGGTGCGTTCGGCAGGCATTCTCAGATCATGAACAGCAGGTTGCCATTATCCCTCAAGAGAAAAGTTTATAACAGCTGTGTCTTACCAGTACTCACGTACGGTGCAGAAACCTGGAGGCTTACGAAATGGGTTCTACTTAAATTGAGGACGACGCAACGAGCTATGGAAAGAAGAATGATAGGTGTAACGTTAAGGGATAAGAGAAGAGCAGATTGGGTGAGGGAACAAACGCGAGTTAATGATATCTTAGTTGAAATCAAGAAAGAGATGGGCATGGGCAGGCCACGTAATGAGAAGGGAAGATAAGCGATGGTCATTAAGAGGTACAGAATGGATTCAAAGGGAAGGGAAGCGTAGCAGAGGGCGGCAGAAAGTTAGGTGGGCGGATGAGATTAAGAAGTTTGCAGGGACAACATGGCCACAATTAGTACATGACCGGGGTAGTTGGAGAAGTATGGGAAAGGCCTTTGCCCTGCAGTGGGCGTTACCAGGCTGATGATGATGGTGATGATGATTATAATGATGATGATGATCCTTGTTAGACTTTTTCATTCCTGAGCCTAGATGCGCCGATAGCGTGCAGACGGACTCGCCGGATACGCTAGGCCTAAGCTTGGGTGGGGACCGGTCTCGGCGCGGAAGCTCGGCGGGTAGCTGGCGAAAGCTAAAATGTGTGTATTTGAGCCTCAGACCTTTTTTTAGTTCAATAGGGAAAGTGGAAGCGCGCGAATCACCTCAGCTTTGTTATCGGTGCGATAATATCAGCCAGCGGTAGGCTTCCAACTCGGGGTCCGTTCGCGCGCGTCTGAACGACTTTTGCATTTCATGTCCACTCCACAACACTGCGACGACTGCGATAACTCTCAATCATATGTTACGTGCGAACTACCAAAAACGCGGCGTCCTCTGCGTTGGCCTGGTTTCGTTCAAGAATTTAGCTATCCACCCAATAAAAAGGGAAAATGCAAAGAACGAAAGTGATCTTCAGTGTCAAATGTGCATGAATGAACAGGGTAGCCAGTATCAAGTATCAAGCTAATATCAACAGACTAGTATTAAGAGAAGAAATTGTATAAAACATTTTATATTCAGCAGCGCTAGTCCTTGCGCACTGGAACCAGCGCGGTACAAACACAACCAGTGCAGTTATCAGGGCGAACCTGTGAACTGCAGCGTGAACCAGCGCCTGTGCAGCACAAATCAGTGCGCCCCAGCGTCATGGCAGTGGAACCACCGTTTCTTCCAGTGTGACCCAGCTCTTATCCAGCGTTCTCACTGGTGTCCCAGTGAGTCCCAGCGAGCGCCAGCGTACCCAGCGCGATCCAGTGCCAGAAAACGCCCTGGTTTCACACTGGAATGCACTGGAAGACGCTGGTTTTTCCAATAGGGAAAATTGCCTGTGTTACAGAATAAACATTCACTATAGTGCAGAAACGCACGGAACAGTGCATTTCTCATTTCTCTTGTTCTGGGCAATTTTTTCTATGAAGACCCAACAGTCTATACTTCATTTGTCAGTAGCAGCAGTAAAATTGTTTTTTACACTCTTTGCTGAGATAAGATAGGAGGCCCATTTTCTATCGTTTGATGCTTCTTGGCCTCTAAAGCGCTGCTGACCTAAGTTCTCCGGCTGTGTGCTTTTCCCCCGCAAAGCGATTCTCAGGAGACAACACCAGACATCTACTCCACTTCTACGCTGCTCTAAATAACCTGGGAGCCCTCGACCTCTAGATCCGAATTAAAGGCACAGCAATCATCCACACTGGACGCTTGGGGACGTCCTTTGCTACCTTAATATTCCTGTGCTGCAATCCAAGTGGTTGACACCTTCTTCCGAGATGCGCTGTCTGGTGCTCGAGGACTTGTGCACAAATTACGCCAACAGCCTGCAGGTATATGCGGACGAGTTAGCGTGGATTCTAACAGCAGTGCAGCTGTATATTAGATGCCATCTCTCGGCACTGCATCGTGTGGTCCATTTCGGCCGCCTCGCATCTTCTATAGTTGAGAGCAGCGCTGCTACCACTGAAAAGGTGCGTGTGTGTTACTTCATATATGCAATGGAATTACCACTCCCTCCTTCCAGTCAATTGGTGAACTACAATCATGGAATGACTGCGTAAAAAGTACTGCAAGGAGTAGGGACGAGTAAAGCTTGATGTTCTTCAAGAAGATCAAATACCAGCGGAAGCCTATAACTCTAGGTTTTCAATCAGGTGTTCAACAGCCGTGCACTCTGCGGATCTAGAATCTATTGGCGAGAAGCCAAATAATAAACAAATGTTACAACTTTTGCGAGGGTATGCATAATGCTGCAATTCTCGTTACAAAATCTGCGTTACAATTCTTAAGGCAGATAACGTCTTGCCACTGACGACACGCCAGAATTACCATGGGTTATTGTGAAGACGAGATGGAAGTCTGCTTCCGAAAAAGGTATCGTTCACAAAATGATTGCAGTTATGTATTCAGACACGGCACTTTTGTAAACACATCACCGTTGCACGATCATTGCCTTGCTTGCATTGCGGTAAAACTATTTCGCATTTTCCAGTGGGGGCTTCAATCTAGCATTAAATCATGGTAACCCTGGTCTTGAAAAAGAGTCCATTTATGAACATACCTATCGATTTCAGAGCGTGTTTTACGTTTGAAAAGGCACCACTTTACCTAAACAACCCGATCATAAAAATTTGGCAAGTAGTTAGGTAAGAATGATTCAAGTGCTTAATAATTGCGACAAAATCAGCACAAATGTATTTTCTGGTAATTTTTCTAGGTGCATTCGCGTAAGGAACAGCAGACTTCATGATGCAGTTAATAAGATTGTGGTCGCATAAACACGGGAGCAACATTACAAACGAAAAAGTCAGCTATCTTGTGGCCCAAGCACTAGACTACTTGGGTCATTAGATCAGCGTATAAAGCATAATGATGGCGGTTAGATGACAGTAGGATCTGGAAGATAGAAGGACGACAATGGAACGACCACGAAGGTAACACGACCAAGAGTGGCCTAATGGTCCTAGCTGGAAGACAACTTCGTAAAGGCGTAAGGTGGCACTGTGTCATTTCGTTCCTGACAAACTCATTGGTCAAGTATTGACCACAGAGTTAATCTATCCATAGGCAGAGCCCAATATAGAGCTCGAAAACCACCAAAATCAATAAGCTTTTAACACAGCATCGGCCTCTTTGCCGGCGGCCTGAAATATTGATGTAGACAAAAACTAACTTTTCAAAAGTGGTTTACGAACACTTCAAATTTGTCTGCCATCTCAAATGCCGCCCTGCTCTCGTGTCTTGCAGGTAGGCGCTTGGACGTTGTCCTACAAAAGGGTAAAACAGAAAATGTCACTGCTTTCGCGCAAGCTCACGAAACGTCTCCCGAACTACAACGCGACCTCTCACTCATAACGCCCAGAAAAGACTAAACTAAACATGATTCACCACCATAACAGTGAACTAAATATACTAAATAGACTGAAGGGAAGGGAGGTCGGCGACTGAGGGCAAAGTCGCGTCGTGGACCTGATCAGCGAGCTGGTCGAAGCTATGGAAGATTACGTCCCCTGAGGTAGAAAAGGCAAGGCGAATGGGCGGCGGCAAACGATGTAGGAAGAGTTCCCTCAACAGCACACCGTTCGAGTCGAGGTTGCTTTTGCCTGGGGCTGCCGTATGCTGTTGAGCAGCTGTGAGGGGAGGCGATCACGAAGCTCCCCGAAGTAAGCAGTTGCTGTAGGCGCGCGTTCTCAGACGCCGTGGCCAGATCTAGAATACTTTACTGACGCCACTGGAACGGGCTACCTCTAGAGCCACCTAGTGGCTCGAGAGGCGGGAAAAATGGCCTAGTGGCGAAACCGAGAAGTCTACAAGGTGCAGATCGAAAATTTCCTCGACCTGGGCGAACCAAACCTGCGGGTTCTTGCGCCAGAACATGGGCAGACGGACCAGGAGGCCTGTGACGTCTCGTTGGCGTGATGTAGCGTAAGGCGCGAGGATGCCTGAGGGCAGTAGGTTGCTGGAGTTGATCATCTCTTAGGCCGGAGTTACTACTGTCGGGAACTTAAGAGTAGCAGCGGAGCTCCAGGACGAGAGTACCAGCGTAGCTAGCTCCTAGAACCGGACCGCGTATGCCCTGCTTGTGTGCCGCGCACGCGCCACCTATCTTTATCGTCCTCATCTTTCACCATCTCTTCGCAACGCAATGCCCACAACTGTTTTGGAACATCCTCAACGCTCGCTAGATTTAACTGCCTACTATTGTTCTATACGAAAATATTAAAAGCTGGTCTCTGTCATCTGGAGAAGCAAAAAATGGCACCTTAATTGCCATTGGATGCTATGCCACAACCCGAGCGTGCCTCGACAGAGCAGAGAGACGAATGGGAAAACCTGCTGCAACGCTAGCACACCAGGAGTTGCATGAGAGCAGAGGGCATTGTCGCAACGTCACGTCATCTACACTCTCGCTCTCGGAAGCATGTGTTATTTGCGCGTTCCTTGTCCACGCATGCTCTCCCCGGCGTTTTACCGGCGCCTCGGTAATCGTTACAATTAATGCATAAAAATCAAACATAAATTCGAAAGAAAGAATACGTGCTGCAGTGAGTTTCGAACCTGCGAACCCACGTTCAGAAGCGTAGTGTCTTACCCAGTGGGTTAAAGAGTGTCTTTGAACGCGCTTGCTTGCCCGCGAGGAGTTTATAACTCTGAGGCCCGCTCAGCGGCGTCCAGTTAGACATTAATGCTTTGGCATTCACAGCTCATAACTACTTAGGTGTCCTGAATGCTTTTTGGGCAAAATGCAGGTGTCTCGAGAGTGGCGCTTCCAGCTGTGTTACAGTTCTGAACGTGATGGCATCGCTTCTTAACCGCTAACCAGAAGAGGACTGTCAAGGGGCCTTAAAGCAATGCAAGAAGAGTTGAAACAAGTAAATTTTGTCTGAGGGTGAGGGGAGCATGGAAAAGAAATTTTTTTAACGTTATGAATGAAAGTTTGGCATAGGTCTCGTATTTTAACGTGTTGAGGGCCCATTAGGGCAAAATATTGTTACGGCAGTATTTAATCGACAGTAAACGGCCAGCACTTGGCTAGCCAAGACTGCACAGAGCACATAGGCTTTAGCAGTCCAAAAGGAGAGACTCTGACCTAACCCCACCACAACGTCTCTGTCTTCCCTACTGTTCGTGACAATATCCATGGCCGGTGAAGCACTGTCCCGGCGCTGGTTGTGGTAAAAATGGCTTATCACAGTTGTAAGGCTTGAGGCGAGAAACATGTACGATGTCACTTCGTAGTGTGGCCGTCGATGAATTGGATGCCATGGGAGTTATCTCACAGGTGACAGAAGCCACCTGGCGTAGCATGCGGTATAGCCCGACGTACCGCGACATTACCTTTTCACAGAGGCCGTCACGATGAGATGGGAGCCAGAGAAGGATGAGAGAGCCCGGTGGAAAAGCAGTATCCCGGTGTCGACGATTGTAAAGGTACTTTTGTGCATTCTGCGATGACGAGAGCTGAGCGCGGGCTACTGTGCGCGTGACGAACGCACGCGTGATGGCACCTAGCACATAGGAAGTCGTGGACGGGTAAGCCGGATCAGAAGGGAGCAAAGCGTCAAAGGGTAATAAGGAATGGCTGACAAAGAGAAGACAGAAGGGTGAGTAGCCGAAGGTGTCATGACGCAATGATTTGACTGCAGATGTGACGAACGGAAGGACAACTTCCCAATGGTGGTAATCATCAGAAATGGACATGAAAAGCATATCTGTCAGTGTACGGTTGAGACGTTCAGTGATGTGATTGGTTTGATGGTGATATGAGGTAGTGGTGATGAGTAGCACATGACTGCAGTAGATCGTCAACCACAGGGGACAGGAAGTAGCGACCGCGAACTGTGAGTAGGTGACGGGGAGGGCCATGTTGGGGAATGACGTCGTACAGGAGGAAGCCGGCTATGTCCGTAACGCAGCTGGTTGGCAACGTTCGAGTAAGTGCATATCGCGTGGTCTAATTTGTGGCGAGTGCAATCCATTTGTTGCCTTTCGTGAAAATCGGACAGCGGCCGAGCAAGGCCAGGCCCACTTGATCAAACGGCTCGCATGGAACGTCAATTGGCTGAAGGAGACCAGCAGGTTGAGTCGCAGGTTGATTGCGCCGCTGACACAGGTCACAAGATCTTACGTAGCGGCGAACGGAACATTAAAGGCCCTTCCAGAAGAAACGTCGTCGTATGCGATCATTAGTTCTCGAGTCGCCTAAGTGCCCGCATGTGGGGCCGTCATGAATTTGGACGGGGGCATCTCTGCATAGATGACGCGGGAGAACTAGCAGGAGTTCTGGGCCATCGGGGTGCATACTGTTCAGAAGTTCCTTGGTTGGTTCCGGTATGATAGGTTGGGCTGCGGTCTCGGTCTTAGCAGCGAACGCAGAAACGCTGCATTCTTCCAGCGGTGACAGCTCGGCTAGTGAAATTCCTTGAGGAAGAATATGGGATGAAGTAGAAAAGTTGTGTACTTGAAGTTTCATTCTGTTGTTAGCAACAATCACTATGGTGTGTCGAAGTGCGATGTTGTACGAGAGGATCAGGTGCGTGAGGGGAGCGACCACATAGTCACCATCAGGCACTGTGGGAAACGGTGACAGAATATAGTCGTAGAAACTCCACAGAACGTAGGCGAGTTTAATGTGATACGGCGTCATCAGGACACAATGGCAGTTCGAGCCACAAAATACCAATAGAACAATCGATGAGGCAAAGTGGACGGTGAAGAAGTCAATTCCAAGAATAGCATCATGAGGGCAAGCGTCGAGAACAGCGAACTTAACTGAAGTGTGGTGGCCGGCAACAGCAACGTGGACAGTGCACAAACCAAGAACCGCTGTTCGGGTGCCCTCAACTACTCTCACAGTAGGAGAGACGGCAGGTGTAAGCATTTTTCCTAGGTGGCGTCGGAGCGTAAAACTCATAACAGATATGCGGGCGCCAGCATCAATGATAGCAGTAACAGTGACGCCGTCGACGAGAACACAAGCAAATTGCGTCTTGAAGTAGAGATCAATAGAGGTTTTTCGGTCCTTGTCGTCATTGCATCCTCACCTCCCGGAGCTGCACTGGCAAGTTTCCCGGGTGGTGGCCAGAGTAAGCTGGGGAGGGATAGCGATGGCGGCGTTGAAGGGAGCGCGTCTGGTGACTCTGAGGTGACGGCGATCGGCTAGACCACTGTCCTGGAGTGGGAATATCGGCGTGCGTCGGTGCAGAGCGCGAAGATAGACGGAGAAGTTCATGGGCCGGAATGTGGTCGCCGAGAAAAGATGCTAGAAGAGGGGCCAAAATCTTGGCGGTGGTCACCAGGGAAGCTTGGTCGGTAATACCGACGATTGCGGCAGTGGCGTGAAACCTGGCCGACGCGCGAGCAAGAAAGACCGATTGGGCGATTGTCCGGTCTTCTCCACTCTGATGGGTTTCTGTAGCGGGGCGTGAACCGGCGAGCTGAAGCGGCAGCAGCAACAATTGGGGCGGTGAAGTGTTCAGTATAAGGACTGGAAGCGCACTTGGGCTGAGGTGCGTGACAGGTGGCTTCTGGAATGCGCATATTCGCAACCTCTTAACGAAGAACCGCTTGAATGAGGGATATGGGCATGAGCAGGTGCGTCATAAGCGACTGGAGCCATGGCTTCGAGCTCCTGGCGAACAACGCTGGTTAGGTTGTTAGGCGTCGAGAACGGAGGGGGCGGCACGGGTTCTTCGCATGAGGATGTCGCAGCCGTGTTCGGAAGTCTAATAAAGCGGTGAATAATGCACCTGGGTTTTGCTTGTTCAAACCGATGGCATCTGGTTATGATGGAGTCAACCGTGCTGCAGTGCTTACACATGAATATGTTGAAGGCATCGTCAGCTATGCCTTTCAATAAGTGGCCAACCTTGTCCGCCTTTGGCATGTCTTTGTCAATGGTCCGGCACAAGGCGAGCACGTCTTCAATATGTGCGACGTACGATGCCTTCGACATCTGAGCTCTGGCCGCGATTTCGTGCCGGGCTGTCATTTGTCGCAGTACCGATCGGCCAAAGAATTCGTGCATCTCGTCCTTGCATACGTCCCAACTTGGTTCTTCGTGCGTATTAAACCACACGCGAACTGTGCCCCGCAAGTAGAAAATGATGTTGAGCATTAGCGTCTCATTCGCCACTGGTGCTTGCTGGCACGGTCGTACAGTAGGAGCCAATCGTCGAATCATTGTTGTCCGTACCGCAAAATATGCCGGGATCGAAGGGATGCGAAAGAACGACGGTTGCCGGAGCCGCGGGCGCGGGCTGCGACGACAGCGTATTGTCTTCAGCCATGGTGGCTGGAGAAACGTGGCGTCCGCTCCGAAGATCTAGGGCGGCGAGGAATAGAGTCCGCAACTTTCACCAAAAAGATGCTACGGGGAGCATTTTTTTGACAGTGAACGGCTAGTCAAGGTCAAGGCTAATCGACTTGGCTAGTCAAGACTGCACATGGCACATAGGTTTTAGCAGGTATTTTTCAATCCGACAGGATAGACTGTGACCCAGCCCGACTACAACGCCTTTGTATTCACCGCTGTTCGTGACAAGATGTATCAACCATGGTTTTAAAAAAAAGAATTGTAGGGGGCATTTTCTTCGCTTTTAATACTGCAACGCGATAGCATTCAAAGATCCCTGACTTTTTCTCGCGCTTCCCAGCAACTGCAGCTTATGTAACCACAATGTTTACCGCGAAACCCTAGTTGCAAACGTTATGCAAGGAGAGATTTCAAGTAAAAACACGGCTTCTTCAGTGTGCTGATCTTGGAGGTTGCGAACAGCCGCACCAAATAAATTACATGATTTTCAGGTTTTTGTTATTCTTTCGAACTTTTAATATTTTTAGCCTTCTAATATTTACCATAAAAGATATGCGCTGTCGCTGTTTCGTTTTATGACATTTGTTTTTGGCTGTCTTTCTCCAAATTCTTAGGAATAACTTTCTCGAGAATGTAAGACAAGGTATGAGGAACTTTAGTGGTAGAATGGTATTGCAATACAAATCGCATATACCGCATGTCATATAGCAAGGTGTGGTGTATACATATACTTAAATATATAAGGAAATTTTGGCTCATGCTGAGCAGCGCCGACGCCAGATTTTCGGTGACACGCGGCCAGCCACGCTATCTGGTTAATGTTGCTTTAAAACGACCTTCGCCAAAAGCACAGGGGCTACAACACGCCTTCACTATATGTCTCGTTGAGGAGTGTGGTGGTGCTGACGGAAATCACATGGCAATCACGACCTTCAGATGGTGAAGACGATACTTCTTTTCGTTGCTTACGGTGTTGGAACTCACTGCATTCAAGAAGAAACCACTAAACATTAAGCCTGTAGTCAGACAGTCACAGGCAACGTATACCATGTATCTTTGACAAATATTCCTCCCAACGGCATGTATTCATTTTCATAATACGGTACAACCTACAGTGATAAGTAAACTTCCTTCGTTGTCTCTGTCATTGAGCTGAAATAAAGTAGTTTCGTCGTCCTTATTATTGTGAAAGCAATTACAGAGACGCTCAAGTCACATTCCCTCATTTATGCCATTGCTGTTCTTGTGCTGTCCCACTATCAACAGCATATGCGCGGCTGATGCGCTAGGTGATTATATGGTCTGCACATACGCTGAGTGGGTTTCACTGGAGAAACGACAAGGTGATGTGGACGCACCGTTCATGCTACGGTCAATCGCGTCGCTCGTGGAGCCAGGATAGCGTTCTACCTTTTGCTGCTGGCACGATCGTTGAGCGCTCCTGCGTTCATGCTTAGCTGAATGGTGGATTTATTGTTTTAAATAACGTTAAATAATACTTCACTGCGCGCCGACTAACGTCTGGAAGGTTTTCCTTCGGTCTGATCTTGGGCAGCCTCGACGTCCCGTGGCTGCACTGACGCTAGCGGAACACTAAACACCGGTGTTGTAAAACACTCATACCTACCAGGGTGCCGTTGTTGCCAAATAGATAGTTGTCAAATCGAAAATTTATTTAGTAACTCGTTTTTCCTCGTCACACCCAAATTCATCCACCTGGAGGCCTTTCCCATGGATAATTGGCCGCATTTCCGTCCGAGAAGTTCAAGGGCAACGCTAAACTTGCCATCCCAGTCAGGTTATTAGCGACACTTCCAAACCATTTTATGGTGATAAAGATCAAGCAGATACTTCACGCACTTTACGGTATCTGTGGATCAAGCCGTTTTCTCTTTGGGCCAACTTAAATCACTGTATATGTGCCACTGTTCAATGGCTATCTTTGACTCCAACTGTGCTCACATGCTAATAGTACACGTGATAGTTGTCGTTGCCCATGGTCGAAGAACCCGCTTCCTCACACACTTTCGAGCACTGCGTATATGTCGCTGTACATGTTCCACGGTTTATGTGCCACTGAGTAAGTGTCAAGAGTTATTAACGGCTCTTCAATGAATCTATTTAGGTAAACTTTGGTGACCGGCTATGCGCCAGTGGGCATGTGTCACTCTTCATAATAATCATCATTGCATGTAAAAGGTATCATATCAAATTGCATATCTATAATAGGATAGATCACTAAGAAGTTTAACATTGGCAATTATCTCCAAAGGATGGATGCGTTGCCAAATGTTTAAGCTATTACCGTCATTTCCCAGCATCGGATATGAAACAATAGTAAAAACCTGCATTCCAACATATCGGTTAGTTTCAAGCCGCAGACTACGATGGCAAGAAAAAAAATTTTATTATGAAATGAAATGCATGATCTGTCTTCTGTTTCAGGCAATGACCGACCAAGCATTTAATAATATGACACAATACACAAACCTTTCTTGTCCACTTGGCCTATGTGATAACGGTACCTGCGTAAGCTGCAATAATTCTACGTGGTGCTACAAGTACCCTGTCAGCACCATAGAGGCTCCGAATCATAATTAAGTTGCTTGCACAATAAAATTTTACTCAACCCCCGTATTCAGAAATGAATCCTAAATTGAAACCCATGCTTGACTTGATTCAAATGACGTCTGTTGTGAGTGCGCCAAAGCAAACCAAATGAGCGTCATGCGCGCGTTTACGATTGGGTCATTTAGAAGAAGTCAAATGACCTTCCAGTTGTGGGGGAATTTATGGGTACATGGGTAATTTTCATCCGCGTTATTGCATTGCCTTGTGAGCGTTTCATGAGTCTTGTATGGGAATTTAACTGCTGACTAGTCTGCGGTTCGTAATACATTAAGGGAAGCGAACCTGGCTAGAGACTATATCTTCGGGTAATTAGGACTGTGGTCGCTTCTGTGAATTTCTCAGTCTGCGAGCCAATTGGCACTGTCGGCGAGACGTCGTGGGAGACGAGACCAAACAGTCACCACGCGTTAGCCTTCATAGATGTGCAGGACTGACATTATTTATGGAATAAACTCATTGTATAAGCAGCTTTATTTCTATTTTTTTCGATGGAATAATCTTGGAGCTTTCTGAAATTCCATCGTAGGCGTTGAAGCGCTCGTTGGCATGAACGTCGGGTTGTCTTTTTTGACGGTCATGTTGCTAAACTTGATCATGCACATGCCACGCATGACGGGAGTCGCGAGTCAGCTGGAATTATTGTACAACAACGGCGTGATTACATTACGTTAAGTATGATTCACATATTAAGCAACAGCTGTTAACAAAGCAGCAGTCAGCATCAGCTGCAGGCAAGTAGAAAAAAGAAGCAAAAAATGGTTCGCCCTAAACCCGCAAGGCAACCTGGCTGCTCCCTCCTATCACACTAAACCACTTGTGATAGGCGCCAACTACGGGGGGGGGGGGGGGGGGGTTGCTATCCGGGCGGTAGAGAGCCCCTTACCTGGGCGATGCCGAAGCCTAGTCCCTCCCGCCCATCTATAGTGTAATTACCAAAGTTTTTCACCCACATCATTTGGGCTTTCTTTTGCCTTGCCTCTGCGTTTTCACCTAAAATGTTATCAGGGCTAATTGCTTACTCTATCATTGTTGGCGCGACGTGCACGGCTTCTGATTCATCATTTCGCTTTACTTCTTGAAACCCTGACAATAGTATGACAAGCGCATTAGAAGCATCAGCGGTGAATGAGTCATCCGTATTTTCTCACATTGTTTTAAATTTCGACGGTAAACACTGTGGACGTACACTATGTATTTAAATTATGTACATGATAAAGTTTACTATATTTCTGAAAGAGAAGGAGGTAGCCAACTACCATTACACCTTAAGGTACGGACAGCTTATGCCTAGAGAATGAATATGTTGCTGCTTCTTCACCTCGTTTCAAATTGCTTTGCTTGCTTTTTAACCCTGGATAAAACCTGTAGAGTTCCATCACCCCTTCGGCAGCGTCTTTAGTCAATGGCATCCTTAATGCAGGTGAACGATTTGTGTTTCAGTATTGCTTCTCTTGCAAGTAAGCAACGTTAACGACTTATGACAAAATGAGTAACTGTTCCGATAGGTTACATATATTAGGGATGTAAACATCGTCACTTCCATGCGGAGGTCATAAATATATACGCAGTGTCCCAATTAGCTCTGATGCACCAAGTTTAGAAAAAGTGCAATTAGATTACTCGAAGAAAACCTAGTGCATATTGTTTCGAGTACAGTGTAGTAGCCACCAGTAATTGTTTTTGTTACTGGGAGTTATTTAGGTGATTGTAAACAATTATCTATCTCGAAAGGTACAATCCTAATTATAAAGGTACCGATGAGGCATTTGTAGGCACAGCCACTGGACATGTAACTACGACATTTTCAGCGACGTCGTAATTGCGTACTAATTTTTTCCAACTGATAAATATACCCCGCGAAATCTGAAAAATACCACCTGACTGCACCCTCACACACACCATAAAGCAGCGCACTCGAGCAGGATCCCTTTGAGTTAGCCAGATCGAAATACAGGATATAAACAAAAGCATCGTGATCGAACTAGTGCCTTATCTGACGCGTCACCGTACACTTTATATAGGTTTAAAATCACGCAACAATTTAAAACCATATTTTCTTTTAAGAGCATACGAGAACTTTTTTTTCTGATGCAATGCTTGACAGTGCCGTTTTAAGAAATTTCACCTATCTAATACTAAATGCCGCGTATTGTTGTATTACCATTTTATTACCGCACTCTACTGGTTTTTACTTCTTTTTCTGATGTCACTGTAATAATCTGCTTTCTAATCTGCGCATCCTGTATTTTCTGCGCTGCAATGCCAAGTACAAAAGGCCTATGGGAGCTTCCTGAAGCTGTTGCTAAGCGGATTTTTCTTCCATATGCCTCAAAAATGCACGTAAACATGCTTGTTGGAAATAACTCAATTAATAATAAAATTAAGGCCTCAAACCCTTATACTAGCCTGCGGGACGTTTCAAATAATGGCCTCACACCCGCCTAAATGCCTACGGGACGTGGCCGCCCATGTACTCATTTTCCATTAATCAGTTTGAAAGAGTCTAAATCATTCAACATGTTTATTGTGCCGTCTGCACGAACAGAAATGATTGGAAGATAGGAATCTGAAGAATCGTCTAGATTTCTTGAATTCGGTCTTCACGAAAGCCGATGAGTCACCGGACTTTTTGAGCAACATCCTGTGCACAAATGAAGCCGATCATTTCAGAAACGCTAAGGAAAAATTGCCTTATGCACGCTGTTGGAGTTACTCCAATCCACAATGGGTAAAGCGTACTCGGCACCAGTACCACTGGTCATTCAATGTGTGGTGCGGAATTTACGCCGGTGCTATATTCAGTCCCACCTTCTATCACACATTGACTGGACAGCGTTACGTTGACAAAGTCCTTGAAGGAGTGTTGGATGAGTTTCTCAGCGAAGTTCAGCTGTCACGTCTTCTACTTCTGTAGTATCAGCAAGATGGCGCGCCAACACACAGCAGCAGCTGGGCACAACACTGTCTGGATACGACTTTCTGTATACAATAGATTGGAAGGCACGAGCCTGTAAATTGGCCGGCTAGGTCACCTGACCACTCTCCGCTCGATTTTTTTTTCTTTCGGTTTAGGTGAAAGGTCGTCTTTACGTGATCGAGACGACGACGTCAGATGAGCTCAAGGCAAGGATAGCGGATGGTTGCGCTGTAGAATTCCAGCGTCAGTAATCAAGAATGCCACTGAAGACGTGATAAAACGGAGTCAGTACTCCATAACTGCAGAAGGAGACCTATCCTAACACGTCCTCTAGCCAGCAGCTGGCGTTCAACGGCGCTTATGAACTCGCGTATAATAAGGGCCTGTGAAATTTGATGGTTCTCTTTTTCTGAGGTTTTTCTATGCAGACGTCCCGATTGCCAATTCAGGTGATTTAAAAGTGGTACATTTACTTTCTTGAACGAATCGGTTTTGCCTTTTCTCTTGACGTTGGTCGCTGCCATGTCTATTTAGCTTGTACTTTTTTTCCTCGAGCTTTTTTTTTTATTTGCAGCTGGTATACACTGTGATGAAAAATAAAACCGTAAGTTTAATTTGTTTTTGGTCCGAGTTAAATTTCTGGCCCGTAATATAGCTGCGCGCGCACTCTTTCGTTGCGGTGCGAGCAAAGCAGGCGTACTGAAACAACCTATGCCTATTACATTGCTTTTCGCGTTTCTTGCGTTGTCAGAGCGGTGTTTCTGTAGCGTTATCATGGGTCTTTTCTTGTCAATGTGATCAGTCACCCTTGACAGACGGATAACAAGTGTGACATAGAAATGACAGGAAGGAATAGCCGTGTAGCCACGAGACCTGCTGTCGGTGTTCTTGCTTGTTATCAGTTCAATTGTGAGCGCGGCCTTGTGATGCGTGTTGGAGCGCATGCAGATGCTATATTTTACATTGAGGGGAGTTTCCTTTAAGAGTCGGAAAAAGATTAGGACGATGCTAAAAATACTGCAGTTAGATATCCCTGGGCTGTGCTTGCCAATGCCTCTTTGACTCATTGATAATTAAGACAGTAATTCTAGATTTAGGAAACTACAATTACATCACAAATCTCAGTAAGCAAAACATAATGGCGGCTACTCCATTGTATTGGAAACCATATGCACTAGGTTTTCTTTGAGCGACTCAATGGCTTTTTTTTTAATACTTGGTGCATTACAGTTGAGACACGCTGTACAATTCACCCAGTAACCGAAATGAAGCCAAGGCGGATTCACTCGAAATGAGAATCGACAGCAGTCATGCGTAGTAGCGTTTATACTCGCACTCACAGTAAAACAAAAGGAGAGAGAGGCAGCAGTTTCTTCGCAAAGGAGAAGCAGTATTAGTGATAGCGAAGTATACGACAATTTTACAAAGGAAGGTTACAGCACCGAGGAAGGCCACAGGCTTAGTGGTGCGAGAAGACTCACGCTGTGAAATTGAACTGTGTACTACTATGGCGTCTTGAAAATACTTGAAAAGGTCGTTACCGCAGCGAAAAAGTCTTCGAGGTCACACAAAGTTTCTTGTAGTGCAACTTGCAGTGCATATATATATATATGTGTGTGTGTGTGTGTGTGTGTGTGTGTGTGTGTGTGTGTGTGTGTGTGTGTGTGTGTGTGTGTGTGTGTGTGTGTGTGTGTGTGTGTGTGCTTGTGTGTGTGTGTGTGGTTCGGAATGTTGGTAGGCTCCAGCCTCCCCCTCCCCCCCCCCTCCATAGAGAATATGGGGTACTATGATATGGGCTAATATGATAATTTCTATCGGAATTATCACTGACCCCGAAGAAGTTTGTTGGCTGTCGTCCTAACGTGATGGCTTAGGTCGTCCTAAGGTGATGGCTGTCGTCCGCGGCTGCTTAGGTCCGTTTGGCCATTATATGGCTATTTACACGAATACGACGTTTGTTCTGTCAACAAGCTCGGAAGCTCTCTTAGAAAGATGCAGTTTCTTTGCGGCCAATATCTCCTGAACTCGCTTTCCTGTTAGTTGCACTTACAGCCCTGATTTTGTAGTGTTTTCGATATGCCATCGCTTATAACATTACGGTATTTTCTCGGTGATTCTTCCGGTATAAGATATTCTCGAACCACACTACATAACACCCACGCACGCCGCCAAGATTGTGGCTTTCTCATTCGTGACGTGTTTTCCAAATAGCATTGCTTACCGGCCAGTAGCAAATGGCTGCGTATACGACCATGCAAAGCAAACACACAAAGAAGTGCACGTTAGTAAATTAAGCCATATATATACTTCACATATACTAGTGCTTGCGCTTCTTCACTGGAATGCGAGCATTTTTGCGTTTTTTTTTTTTTAGGTGGGCACATTTTTACTTTGCATCGTCGTTTCCATGAGTTTCGCGCACTGCCCGTTTGTATTTGAGAAGGCGCAAGCATTCCGAAACCCTGAGTCTCTCTTCTCGAGCAACGTTTCGATATATCAAACAGGAACATAACGACTTTTTTGCTTCTTACTTTTATTGAGCGCGAAAATAATACCACACACTGCAGCAAGAGAGGTTCTTTTTTACGGCGTAAGCATTTCTATGCTTACCCAACGAGAAAAAAGTCCCTCCCTCAGTCCTATAAGATGGCCATTTTTAAGATAGCACCTGCAGCAGCGAGCGAATTCACCTTCGTGCAGCCTCTCGCTGCCATGTTACCGAAGCGGCGAGAAGACAGCGCTCACGGAACTCTCAACACACGGCTCACTCTGCCACTTTCACAGATCACTTTCAAAATACGGGCCCGCGCGTCTCTTCAGCGAGAACTAATCGGCGAGAACAGCGTGCGAAGCTAGGAGCAGTCGGCTTTCTTTGTTAGCATCGTAAATCGCTTTCAAAGTGCAGTTGTGCGGCGCTTCCACACGAAGCCGCCGCCGGAGTACCTTTAATCGATAATTCGACGCTGACGCATAAGGCGCTAAAAAGCGATAACGGCTGATAATGACTGGAACATCGTCAGCGAACATGGCGCCGCCGTCTGCACTCGTTCGTGTCGCCACAGCGCTGTCGTTTGTACACGCCTGATCAAGTTTCATGAAATTGGTAATTACCCTCGGCTGCATGGGAGATCAGCAAGTAGCACACTGCTTATAAGAATACTAAGACAACTCCCTGAGTAGATTCTGCGTGAATTCGTTTTAGTTGCGCAATATGCCATACTTAAAATTAACTAAAGAGATGTAGCTCTCTCTCCTGGATGATGTCCAGCAGCGGCTGGTACGAGGTCCATGCGTCCAGCGCATTAGTTCAAGTCGTCAATCTGGATGGTAGCCAGGGTAGCGCAAGTGGCAGGGGCGGAAAGAGAGCTTTTATAACAAGACATGGGAACTTTGACGGCGTTTGGACTGCTTGTGTACTACAGGTACTACCACCACACAGCAATTTATCAACCCATTGTTCCTTTTCTCGAGCAGCCGCATACCAATAAACACACGCAGGGTGGTGAATAAGCAGACGCTCACAAATACTTGGATTGTAAGCTAATGTGCCAGATTGCCGTCAGAACATGGACTTTTTAATAAACCAAAGGTACAGAATGGCAAAAAGAACGAATCGGTTGTTCCACTTTAAGTCCAGAACCTGCACTTGTTTTCTGGGTTCATGTACGACCCCTGCTTGCAGTGCAATGCGTCCGAGAACTCAGGCATGTTCATGAGTGGCACGTTGCAACGAGAGAGGCCAGGTGTGGAGCTATCGCGGCCAGAGAGCCAGAGCGCAGGTTCCATTATTTGTTCTTCACACAATGGTGTGCAATGGCCGACGAAAAATAGCTGGTTCGCTGTCATCGTGACGCCAGGCAGCGTGGTGTCTCTCTTCGAGGGGGGCAGTGACCTAAGCGCGGAGTATGCCATCTTTGTTCCCCCTAAGTCGGCGAGGTTTTCCGAGTCTACTGTGTTGTTTAGGGCTTCTTGGCTTCGGCGAAGGACCTGCAATATGAGCAGCGTTCCGCTGGTCATCAGCCAGTTTGTATGAACTATAATAATCTGCACGACTGACAAGAAACAACATATGGATCTAGTAGTCCCGATAGTATGAAGTCACGTCATGGATACATTTTAGGCAACCACCTTGTCACATTTTACACATAGGCAATAACTACTCCTTGTTTTCTTCCTTTGGAATGCATTCGCGAAATTAATACTTTTGTGCGGTCTGCGTCTCGATAGAATACTTGCGGTCATCATTTTCTCGCAATGAAGGAGAATCTACACAGGCTAAGCTCACAAAGCTTAGAGCGCTTCTGAAAGAATTCCCGTGTTTTCATTCGCGATAGTTCAAGCTTTGGAACAAAAAAACATAAACACCTCATTTACAACAGCGAACTAAACAAACTAAGACAAAATACGCAACCGAGTTGTAAATTTGACTCCTTTTCAACGTTAATTTCCACGTCCATGAGAACGCGAAACCGCATCGAGCGCGCAAGCTACACCAATCAGTATTTGCTCCAAAATAATAAAATCGCTGTCAAACGGTGTCGGACATTATGGCGCGTTAACACGTGTTCAGAAGCTCAGCACCCGTATTTCTCCCTTCGTTGCCACATAATATCGTGAGCGAGTATAAAAGTTGCAACAAAAACCACAGACTATCGCTTTCGAATTCTGTCAGGAAAACAAGAGCAAAATATGTTTTGTGGTTCCAGCATTAACGTTCTTCTTTGAACTGCTAGCCATGGTTCCTGTTTCAGCCCCTAGTCAATTGTACTCACGTCAGGGCATGCATGTTCTTGAAGTAGAAGCAAGTTTTGTCACTAAAGTTCACAAGAGCTTAATCGCTTGTTACTTTCCAGTTAGAGTAAAAACAAGGTGGAGAATCACTCATATAAGACAATATGTTCAAAACATGGCGATTTATCGGCGGTTCATGGGTTTAGCGCCCTCTGTATAAGGAGGGAAGACTTCTGGCAGATGAAAAAGAAATGTGACGCCATATCTGTTAAACACAGAAGTGAGGTCATTTCCTCCTCAACGACGCGAAATTCGTTTCGGTGGCAGGCCATTACAGCTTGTGGGGACCACACGTGCCCATCTTCTCCTGCGTAGTCGCGGTCGCGTCGAAAGACGGCTTAGAAACGGGAGAGGCGCACTATGTTCTCTCGCGATTGTCCTTCGCTCTGGCGACGCGCGCTCACCCTTCCTCCCCGACTCGCGGGAATGTAGCTGACGGGTGAGGAGGACATTACCCTCGCAAGGCTAAAAAGGTACAAAACAGCGCCACCGTGGGGCGTATTTGCAATTGCTAGTAGGTACGGCGGGGCGTAGTACTTGCGGAGACGACGGACGTTTACGCGCATGCGCGAGTAAGAGCGGGTGCGACGGAGGAAATGTGGGGAGTTTTGCTCCTTGAAAATGCGACTCTGCCTAGGTACTACGGAAGAGTTTCTTGGCGCGCGTTGTATGCGCTTGTCCCTAGGTGCGCCGGGAGATGTCGCGGGGCGCGGTAGTGCTGAACTGAGCATCGCAAGTTGGCGGCTCGACGCAATTATATTTATTCGATCATGTTTTTACTAATGAAAACAACGTGTCATTATTTCGCATTATTGGTGGGGCCTCCAGGACACCAAAGCGGCCACGGGGATATCAAAGCTAGAAGCCGGACTGGTCCGTCGGTTTGGGCTCGCAGAGGCCTGCGAGTGCCAGGTGAGTATAGGATCGGTTGTCCGCTGTCGCGGACAGCCAATTTTTATTCGAACACCCCCTGGCACGCTTCGGCCTCTGCCGCCCCAACCCACCGGCCGCCCTGCTTACAGCTTTTATCCCCCCCCCCCCCCCCTACCGGTTGGGTGCCCCGGAGATCCTGCGCCGCCTGCTTTAATGTAATCTCAGGTGCTCTCCTGAGGCCTCCGTTTGCCGGTTAAATGTGCCCTCCTGGAGCAGTGCTTGTAAAAAATCCGATCTATCGTCGCGACGAAAGAAGTGACCTGCGCCTAACTCATACAAAAATGCTTCCTTACTTTCTTTAGAACTTTAATGAACTTTCTATCACCTTTAGTAACATCCTATAGACATTTACTTTTTAGTAACGTTTGTCAAAAGAAAGTTGGTTACTTTTTTCTAACTTCAGTATGTAAAAAATAGTCACTAGAATGTTAATACACACTATTTTAACTTTTTAGAAACACCATTCAATAGGAGGTCAATAAATATAATTATGCTTTTTAAGGTACGTAACCCAAGTTACAGAACATGCATGAATATTCTTAAATAAGCTTATAATTCTTCAGTGAACATGGCTGGCGCAAGACAGTCTTGTTTCATGCACAGGTGTGAATTTGCATCAGTTTCAATCAACTTTGTAGTAACACTGGTTATTACAAAGTTTGTAAAAATGATTTATTGAAGAATGAACCGATGACATAATCTTAATGGTGAATTAATATGCAAAGACTGGCTGCTTTTACACATTTTTTTGCACAGTAACTGTTTTCGTAATTTTTAATCAACTTCCTAGTAACAGATTGTAGTAGAATGTTCATAGAAAAAAATTGCTTCTAATACCGGACGATTAGAGGAAATATGGCCTCACCAATTCAAGATGAGGGCACTTATTCTCGAAAACACGACAGCTAGCGCCATAGGAAGCGTGTATATGAGCGGTGATCCTGAATCTGTGCTCAGTAGGTGTCAAAGAAGCCCGTAGGCCATCCACCATTGCAAGCAGACGGAGCTGCACCGACGGCGCACTGATTGGCTCGTGTTCGCCAACTAAAGCGGGAGACACACTTTCCGATTCGGTGTCCGATCCGGCGTCCGACGCGCCTGAACGGCAGCCGGAATCGAGGTGTTTTGCCATGCTGAAGTGCCCGATCGGACGTCCGGAGTGCGACAAACCGGGCAGATTTTCATCGTCCGATGCGTCCGACAACCACACTGACCACACCGTCGTTTGGCCGCAGCCAATGACAGTGCGGCTGGCATGTGACGTTCTCTGACGTTCCCTCCACAGAGGCGGCGCTTTCTTCCTTGCCTGCTGCAGTTTGTTTCCGACATGAAATAGTTACCAGTTGAATAACATCATCTCGAACGCATGCTTATTAGGCGAAGCAGCGCCTAGTACACTAGCACTAAGCTACTGGCGAAATCGGGAGCCGCGACGCGAGGGCATTTCCTCGGGCAGAAAGCACACACCGACCGTCTGAGTGAGGCTGCTCGCTTCGCTTGCACCTTTGCCCTTCGCAACGAGTGCGTCGAGTTAACCAATTGTATTTAATGACGGGCTACCTAACTGCACAGTGCTAATTATTTTGGCAAAAATAAGCGCTCTTCGACGGGCTCGGGCTGGATCGCAAGCGCCGTCGGCCGCTGCGTCCGCCTAGCTAGACCTGCCGGCTGTATCTGTGGCTGTTAGCGGAGCCGTTAGTGGACAACGCGCCATCGTGAAGTGTTCTGTCACTCGCAGGGGCATAATTTTATTCACAATGTTCGCGTAAAGCGAAGCAGCGTTGTGCAGAGTTGTTCATATTGCGTTTCTCGACGTGGATATGAACTGAAGCTGGGGGGGGCTGGATCTGGGCGGAGCTTACGCGCCGCTCAACCGTTCGGACACAGGCACGTCAGATTGGACGCCGAATTGTACCGTGTGTCTCCTTCTTAAAGCTCGCTCATGGTTTGCCTTAAGTCCCTGTATATGCTTTATAAATAAGGAAGCCTACCTAGGTACTGTAAACCCAACAATTGGGGCCTAAATGCCTGCCCTCCTTCCAGATACGGTTTCCGTTGAGTGACAAAGTATAGTCTCAAAGGCCGTACTTTTGGAAACTGCATGCGCCTGAAGCGGTTGCGAATCTTGAAGGCGACATCCGCTTGGTTTTTTTTATAGACGTTTCCTTAAACTTCTTATCACAAAGTACGAAGTACATATTCTTACAAAGACAAATTTTTTAAGGGGTCCCTACTAATTACTTTTAGGAAAAAACATGCAATTTTCTCATTTAACATACATTTTTCGGACAACCGCAGACTGGCGCTACTGCAGTATTTGTTTGGTCGACATAGCACGTTGGTTGTACTGAATGCTCCTTGCAGTAAGGTGGTATTTGAGCTATATTTTAGAAGTGCCTAGACAAAATGTGCGCCTTGTCGTGTGCATTAACCATCGTAAAACCTCCGCACTCGTGTACGCCATTAGTTCGCCGTGTGTTTCGTGCGATAAACCAGTGTCGACAGTGAGTGTCCGACTACAGCGCCCGTCCGAGCTGCCTTTGTTTTGCCGAGCTGTCTGCCCGCGCTCTCGTGAAAAGTCTGGTGCTGGGGCTTCGAATCGTAGCGTGTGGAAGACTTTGTTGAAGGTTGTGCTTTTGCGGAGCTGGAGTTCATCGGAAGTTCTACAGTGCTTGCGCCAGAAAAACGTCGGTGCCTCGGTACCTCTGTGACGAACGAGCGTTTGCCAAGTCTTGAAAGGTAAGCAGGTTTGGTGTTTGCACGCATTCTTGAAGCTTATGATTTACGTAATGAGCGTTGTGTAAATAGCTAGAGCAAAGCGCGTTCTGATCGTAGGTTGGCCATGTTGCTGTGCGCAGTTAGCAAGCAATTTCACGAAAGCTTCCTCTGATGTTACAGCGTACTTACATTCTCCTGTGAAATATATGCTACCCGCCTTAATTGCAGTGCCGGAATGGACACACAATTATGAAAACACTGAGTGTTGCTGTTCGTTCGGTAGTTTCCTGGCCAGAACTTATTCGCTACATAGGCATTCCCGCAAGTACAGCACATGTCTAATGTATACGTCAATGTATCATGGGCTTCGCGCGTTGCCACACGATTGCTATGTTTAAAGCTTAAGCAGATTTTTGTATGCATACAATTTGGTTCGGAGGTCCGCGTCGCGAGAACCTGTGTGTATTGTTTATGTACTTGACTGTCTTCGCGTATTTGTCTTCGGTGTTGCAGAGCAAATATAGGCCGATATTACAATAACGAGGTTTATTTTTAATCGAGACATTTCAATGAGACGCCGGCCTTTAAGAAAGACATAGACCAACCGAATCTTAAGAACGGGATTCAGCTCTTGCAATCGTAGGTTACGGCAGTGCGTAATAAATTAAGCACTGCGATTTTCTAGCGATACTTACCCCTCGATTCTATACCACTCTTGTCGTCCACCGCTAACGGCCGGCTGTTCCACTAGGTAGCACGGGCCGGGGCGTCGGTCAGATGACTAACGAACAGCGATAAGGAATAGCATCTCTACAAAATTGCGGTCTAGCTTTCAGAATGCTTTCCATGTGCTCAATACCTTTTTTTAATCCAATGATCTATGCTTTGCTACATATTTCAGTTTTGTTGTTGATTGTCCAGGTAGTCTGTTGTTGCTGCTGATTTCATTCCTTCCTGAAATTTCACTTGTTACAAAATAGCAGTGTAACCTCCTGAGATTTAACAAAGAGACATTTGTACAACCAGACGTAAATTCATGCAGCTGGCTGTGTAAGGATCTCTTTGCAATTCCACATGAGACTGGTAAATCACAAATGTTCAGATTTACAGCGCAATAAATTGAACATTTCTTAGTTTTGAAGGCTATGCGGATTCTGGAGGCATCCCTACATCCCGCAGGAACCAGCACTGCTGGAAGCTGGACAGCACGACGATAAAGCACCTGATCTGTGTGCTTTCACAAAGATGCGTACAAAACTGGCGCTGCCTTTCGAGTTGAAGGATACATTTATGTAATATGCAATCATTTTACTGTATTGCTATTTTCACGATTTCAAGTGGCTGATCACAAATTTTATGTTTTGGTGGAGTGCCCTCAGTTTAATGAATTTACCTAATGTAGCCTCCTCTGAGTTAAATGTAATTGGGGTCTTGAGTAATTATGCCAGATATACTCCATATAGACTCTATATTAATCTAGCCAAATTGCATTATTAAGAAGCACGACTTGAGGTTTGGTGCTGTGAATAATGGGCTCTAGAGCATCTAGAAAAATGTGTTCTACCACCTAAAGACATAGTTTAGGCAAAATTGCCTTAAGCAATGCTTTCGCACAAAAGTTGTATAATCAAGAGTTTCACGGAAGCCAGTGGGGTCGGTATGAAACATGAGAAAGAAAGACATAGACTAAGCAAATACTACATTAAAAGCAGTACATTTCGGCCTCCATATGGAAGCCTTGTTCACAATGGGACAAAAAAGCGGAAGTGCATATTTAAACACGTTTGAGCATAAGACAAAGGTGGGCTCCTTGGGTTCAGATGAGCGTGTGTCCTGTTGATTGCATCGCTAGGGAATCCGGTTACAGGCTTGGCTTCCAATTTCTTTCCTGGCCGATTATGCTAGACACGATTCAGTCACTATTTTGTTTAGTCATTGCTGCATGCCCTGCCAAAGGATTTAATGCCACTCTTTTCTTATCCACATCGTTCTGATGTTGGCGTAGCCATTGTTTAAAGTTGCCCATCGCCCTAATGTAGATAGCATTCATATACACATGTTATGTTTCAAAGGTCAGAATTCATGTCAGTAACATTTTTGATACGGTTTTTTACTGGGATGGCAGTCTCGTTGGTTTAGCATGGCTTGTCACTGGGTTTGCTCTCTTGTTTGTTAAGCTTCTTGTTGGGTTCCTATGGATTTGATGTTGTGCACAATGATATGTTACAAACACACCTTGCATATACATGAAAAAAAGGTTTACAACAGAGATAACATATATACATGGGCACATATATGTGTCAATAAAATACTCGAGCCTCATTTCTGCCTACACGAAAACAAGTTATTTCTCCTCGAGGACATGGCTGCTTGCACTAATGAACCTCCAAGTGAAGGTTTTCTCTAATCCCTATTTTTGATATCTGAATGCTTATGTGGCATGTACAAACTGCTTGCATCAATTTCTCATTGGGATGAGCTGTCTAAAATTTTATTTTGAGTAACAATTGCAATAATTGCCTGACTTCACTTGTCTTCTAATAACTCTAAAATTCCATGCTTCTACCTTGACAGACCTTCTATGAAATTAGTTTGATGTGGCCCAATATACAGCGCTTTCTATACTGAAGGTATAAGTACCTATAAAAGACTATGCTAACTATGAAAATGCTGCTTGTGTATGTGGTTTATTAACTTTGTCAGACAAAATCTTTACACCCAAGTGCAGTCAGTAAATTGAAAACTGCATGTCTGCAAGGAGAAGTCAAACAATCGCATTCGAAGACAATTGCATCCTGTTTGATAGTTCTCGAGCACTTGTGCGTCACTAATGAAGCACAGCTTGACCCTTGGCCCACAACTCAATCAGGCTTGAAGCTTTCAATGTCTGCTAATCGCTAAAACAGCACCAGATCTCACTCCGTGTCAAAGGGTGGCACGCATTTGCTTAGATCTAGGCAGATGCACCTCTTTCTTTCTCATTGAAGTTCCCAATACTTTCTAGATTTAAATAAAAGTACACAGCTCGATCAGCACAACGCATGTATGGTATACATAAGACTGCTTTGTGCTTTAAACCGAATCAACAAGAAGCAGCTACTTCTGTTTTTGCAAACCTTACCCTGTTTTCTAACCATTCCTTGATCAAAATTGTATAAAATGAATCTATGCTTGTTCTAATGTTTCACAGGTAGACATCGGTGACGGTGTATATGTTGAAAAGGGCCTGCTGACGAGGCGGCGCCTCGATGCTAAGAACTCGGGCTTTCAGTTTGCGGGGGACCTCCTTAAAGCTCCTTTTACAAAAGAAGAGGTTGAAGGGAGGTCCTTCTTTGGGCTGCAGTCAAATGCCTTCCACAGAAAGATCCGTAGGATTCCAAAGTCAACGCCATACTCGGTACATGTGTGACAAAGAAGCATCTTATTATTCTTTGTGCAGTTCTCAACAAAACTCCTTTCATGGCAATTTCAGTGCTATCTTAGGGTAGCGTATTCTTTCCTGCTAAAAAAACTATTAACCTGATTATAATAGCGTATTATAATGCAAGCTTTGCCACCACAACATAGAAATTTGTCATTACTGTTGGCATATGTATTTTTATGATACAGGCCCTGGTCATATGAATGCACTGATAATATAATATCATGTCTTGTGGAAAGCTAAAATGTTTAGTAACAAGCTCCTTTCACATTGTCTGCCTGCACAGCAATTGCATTTTATAATCTTGCTGTAGAACATCCATAATGCCTGTTCAACTGCTTACATGTTGCTTGTATAATTTTTTGGTTCCTAAGTGCTACACATAAGCCAACTCGTCTATGTACCTGTGCCCAAGCAATGCTGCAGCACAGTTTCGACTGGCACCTAGCCTTTCCTATGATAATTCACATATGAAACTTCCATGTACTGGTCACCATACGAATATCGAAGTTCATTAAACTGAAGTTGATTTACAGCTTTTGTTTGTAGATGACAATTGGTATGCTAGAGCTTATGTGTCGTTCATGTGTTGGTGTTACACACATCCATCACGCTCCCAGCTCTAATGCACTAATTCAGCCATTTCATGCATTTTAAGACTTTGCGCAAAACAGGTGGAGATGTTTAGAGCTCACAGGGTTGAAAACTTGTGCCTTGTGCACTTCCTTTTTTAAGAAACAGATGCATGGTGTGTTGCAATGTCACAGTAGCAAAACCAATATATTGCCTTTTTTCTTCTGTTTTCTAAACTACACAACGCAACATTTCTGCGTACTTCCAGGGCAGCTGAAGAACTAGTCCTCATTACTAGCCCGGGGATATTAATTGGATGTGTTCAAGCACAAATGTAAACCTGTCTTTTTCTGTTGCATGCCACACCTAGCCACTTGGCAACCGGTATTCGCCACAGACAGATAGTTGACAGGATGTTACTAGCAAGTTGTTAGGATGTATAAAGGTGGTCAATAAAAAGTCGCTGCACAGTTTTTAGGAAGTACATAAAAATTTAATTCAGAGATAATGAAAGGTTATTTTTGCTATATATAATTGCAAAAGTAATTATCTCTGAATAAAATTTTTTTGTGCTTCCTAAAAACTGTGAAGTCACTATTTATGAACCACCTTTATACATCCTAACAAATTCCTAGAAACATCATGTCAACTACATGTCTGTGGCGAATAGTCGACAGGATGTTACTAGCAAGTTCCTAGGACGTATAAAGGTGGCTAATAAATAGTCGCTTCACAGTTGACACATTCTACCGACATAAGACAACAAGCACTCGGTAAGAATTCTATCAACATTTTATATCTATATTTTCAATTCAATATCGGTGGCCAGTAGTCGGTAGAAGGTTACTAGGAAGTTGTTACGGTGTCTAAAGACGGTGTATAAAATGTTACTAAACATTTTTGTAAGGGTATACAACGCCAGTCAGAACATTGTCCCTTCAGGCACAGCGATCAACAAGCGGTGTCCGTGCCCACTGCCTCACCGCGCGGGCAGGCAGCGGCGGAGCGTATAAAACAACTCAACCGCACTCCGCAATGCCGGCATGTCTAGGGGACAAACGAATACAATGCGCTCTAAGAAACCTACTCCGGAGTTCCTAGGCTGAGTCATATCAAGGAGCAAAAGCCCCCAGATTTTCTCTCTAGCGCCCGCTCTTACTAGCGCCTGCGCAGAAACGTCGAGCGCCGTCAAAAGCGCCACGCCCCACTGTACCTACTAGCAAATGTAAAAACGCCACCGGGAGAGACCCGCCCTCTCTGACGCCGGACCCGAACCTGCCGGACTGGAGTACTTGCCGCAACCCGTGAGTGATCTCGTTTGCCTGACTATCCTGGGCAACAAGGCCAACCTATTATGATTTATTACAGAGAGGACGTGCCTCTGCCAGTGTTCTTCATTGCTGGTAGCAATCATCGCTTCTCGGCCTCTTGGCTAAAATCAACGTGTAGATCGCTGGTAGCAATAAACGTTGTTACAGTTTACAGCGCTGGTTGCCCTATTCATTCAAACCCTGCGTAGCCACGATTCCCGCGCTACGTGTTGAGGAGTACCACGGAGAGACTCTGGGGGGCTAGATCCGGAGATCGCGTTCAGACCTAGCCGCACGCAGAGTGGAACCCCCACAAGCTCTATACTCGGTCATTACAAGTGCATACTCAAGTTCCAAGTAATACAAATTGCTGTGAGTCCCGAGCTTACAGCGCGGAAAGCGATACAGTAAAAAGTGAGCCGTATGCGTGCCGAAATCACACCCATGCAGAGAACATGCTTTCTTTGGAGGCCGGCGAAAAATTCTATTGTAGACTGCTGATCCCACCTTCGCTGGTGCCGTTTACTCACGGCCAGTCCGCATATTCATTGGTGCCCGCTGTCCAATACATCATCACGGTGCAAATCGCTCATTGCGCTCCGCCTTCTCTCCACCCGGCTCATATTGCTCCCCTGGTGTACGCCTGTGCAGTTCAGCAGCCTTGAGTGGCGACAAACGCACCACTTTTCCCACCCTTGTGCCTCCCCACATACCCTCCCGTCCGGTACGTGTCACAGTAAGCACAACATACTCAAGATCATTGGCGTACGACAGATAAACGCCCAATTTTCTTCTAAAACGGCCTTGTTGGACACGTCGTTCTTCACTGACGCTTCTGCACGTCCGCACGCCTACAACAACGTGCGTCCAAAATGGTCAGCCTATAGGACACGCTTCTTTGAGCAGCGTTGATTCTTCTGTCATCGCGCAGTCCACATTTTCCACTCGCGGTTGACTCTCTCCTCCCGGCCGCTCTCTTTTACCAACGCAGCATCCGCCCCAGGGTCCTCTCCGCCAGGAAAACAAAATCTCGCACTTCAATAGGCAAGATATGCTGCGTCAGCTACTTGAATGGCCCGTACAATGGCTATTTCACATACTATCAACAATTACAGCTATGCGCCCATTTAGCATTGTTAAAAGAAGCGTTATCGGTGACCAGGTGGCCAACTTGCTCAAACGTGGTGTCACAGAGCCTCCTAAAGGTTATTGGGCATTACACGTCATCGTAGTTTAAAGAAGAAGAAAATATCATGCGATTTTGTGTTGATTATTGATATGTTAGCAAAATCACCCCAAGAAAAGCATACCTACTCCCACATATAGACAATGCATTTCAATGCGCAGAACAAGCTGATTCTTTTTTGCGTCGTTGGACTGAAGCTCTGGCTACTAGCAGGTGCCAATGGCTCGTGCTTACCGTTCAAAAAATGTCGCACTTTCGCCCAAAAGACGAAGCATCGATTGAGATAGCAGAATAGTAGACAGCTATACGAAGTAGCCATGGTAGTTTTATCAGCCGTATGAACTTGGAAAGTTTCGCTTACTAACTGAAATAACAAGCATGGTGTGAGCACGCGCAAGCAAACACGAACTTATCCCACCCATGAGTGCGAAAAGTCGCTGTAAGAACGCTCTTGTGATCAAGCGCGGCAGCAGCAGCGAACGAAGTGACGTCCTCCTCTGCATTGCAAGAGCAAATATAACGCAGCGCGCACAAAGGCATCAGCCATGTGGAGATACCCTTGAAGATACGGCGCGCGTGACAGAAAGTATGCATTGCTTTGCGAAGTCAAAGCCGGTACCCCCCCCCCCCCCCCCCCTCCCCGTTTCTTCAACTCTCAATCCCTTGGCGCTCTCCTCCCTAGCCGCGATAGTTAATTGCCCTTGCGCCCGTTCGCAAAGTACGCAGTTGCTGCCGGAGCAGAACGCCGCCACTCCTTCCTACCTTAAATTCCCCCCCCCCCCCCCCCTTCGCGGCCTTTCGCTCGAAGGAAGACGGCGCGCCAGACTGAGCCGAGATGGCCGGCTCAGTCGAGAGGCGAGATGGCGCGGCGACGGTGTTATCGCCCTTGGAATTTGTACTGAACTTTAGACTTTATACTTTGTATGGTGAAGCCGACGGCGACGACAGATACGCGCCTGGAGTGTGCATATGATTGCTGTCGCAATGAAACCGCATTTGTAACGCTGGACAGCTCCTACGGGCTGACTGCAATCGCTGCCTTTCAGCCTATGGAATGTGTCGACCACTCATGAACGCATGATGGCCGGTATCGGACCAGGCCTGATGGTGCATACCTGCCTATGTTACCTCTATAGCACTGTCGTGTTCTAGCTCTTTTCACCGTTTGCAACAAGTTTCAAAGTGTTTGCAGAGAGTTGGCTTGCAGCTTAACTTTAAAGAGTGCCCCTTTGCAGCTCCAAAACCGAACATCTTTGCCCACATTTTCTGCAGTGACGGCATTCTTCCTGATGCTCTTAAACGGCGCGCCTTATCGAATCACCCGAAGCCGGCCACTTTAGAGGCAAGCACCAAGTATTTTATTTACCTGTGTTCGTATATCTGATGTTTCCCAATTTCGTAACTGGGATCGTAATATAAACCAACTTGTCCTTGGTGACGATGGACATTTCACAAAGTGAGCGCGTCTCATAATGCGTTTACCACTCTCGGTCGGCTACTTACACCTCCTACCTGCAAAAAGATCTGTGGCTTGAATGGTTATTCGATTTTTTCTCAGAACCTCCTTTCGCTTCGGCACTTTGCGCGTTGCGCCAACAGGCGCATCATTTGGTCATTCGTGATGCTCTTCAGTAATACCGAAACAATCATTATGACGAGCGAAAATGACTTCTAGCAGTATCCCACCAACTCAGCAAAGATATATGCTTCAATTTTAACGCTCACCACCATAGTGGTCATGGCGCAGTGGGAAAAAGGTTTGACGAGCCAGTCCATTCCGTGAAGGTGGATGACCGGCGAAGGAGCAGCACGTCACAAAGACAGACAAGGGCGCATGCTTTATTTTTCACATTTGGTAATGGTAGCTACGATCGCCTTGAGATTACTGTGATATACAGATTGATTCGGTTATCACCTTAGACAGTAACTTGGCCAAAGCTAAATCTATACTCTACCGTTGATGAACAACTGAGTGACTCGAATTGGTGTGCCACTTCAAACCATACTCTTCGAGCACGAACTGGGTGGATCATTGCTTGTCTGGTTTTTAAATGTTCGCACTCAAGTCTGCAGCGATGATCACAAGGGTTTTGTCATCACGGCTAACCTATGCCAAGTTCGTCGTCATGAACTTCTTATCACAATTGGGTGTGCCTGGAGATGTATACAGAGCGAATATCACAATTCCGTCTTCCCCGGAAACGGCGCAGACATCGCCACAGTCGGCAGCATTTCCCCCTTTCGAGTCTAGGGTGCCCGGCTGTACAGTCGACCGATTCTATACCAGTCCTGCGCGAGCATTGACTGACCATCAGGCCGGCGACTTCCAACGGCGCCAAGCGACGTGATCAGCAAGTGCAGCGCATGCGCGCCAAGTTTATCGAAGTTCAAGTTTTTTCTACCAGGATCTTTCCAGCACGCGCAGCCCCTGGTAAGATTAATTCGGCGCAAGGCTCCCGGATTATCAGAGATATTAGTAGCGTGTGCCCTTGGCTTGCGTTCTCTTTCAGTGTGTGCTGCTCTAGTGTGCACGCTCAGGAAAATAATAAAGAAAAATTCATGAGCCATTCCTCTCAGTGAAGGTTGATGACCAGCAAAGCTGTATAGCGCACGGCACAGATCTGATACAGAATTTTTAACAAAGGTACGAATGCATTGTCCTGATCGGTGGTAAAAGTACGCAAACACATTCGCGTTTTACCTTTGCTAGCTTATATGTCTATCACCTATAAGACGAAAAACAGCTCATACCCCCGGTAACGCGGCCTCTCCACTACGACGACAGAAGGGAAGTGAATATTAAATCGGTCCATCAAGTAAAACAATTTAATTGCCCCTACACCCTTCAACAATTGCAACAACCCTCGTAAGCGCGGCCTGCCTATTAGGACGACAGAAGGTCACTGAAATTCTACGCTGGAATGATGAGCCCCAACCGAACCAGCTGTGGAAAAGACAGCGACGACGAACGCGAGAACAGTGCCACGAGGGCGTTCGCGTGGTTGCGCCGAGGGGCACCAAAGAGCTAGCTGTAGAAGAAGGCGTTGTTGATGATAATTTTTTGCATAATGGAGCCAGGTGTCGAGGTAGACGAAGACCACGATGAAAACGGGAGGAGCCGGACGAGCGTGTTCGCACGGTTGCGCAGAGGGGCTCCAACAAAGATGATGACCAGGCTCAAGCAATTGCTGATGACGATAATATCTGCTCGCAGACGCCACAAAGACACGGATCTCTGCCATATACAGTTTCGCTGCGAAATTCCCCTTGGTCGTTTTATCAGGTGCACATACGTCATTCACTACATCATACATTCACAGAGACACATTGACACGAGCTGCGGTATGCGTTTGCTTTTGCTATTGGCCTCTTGACTCACTTTTTAGGGGTGTGTTTCCCGCGCTGACGCCATAATATCTCGGATTCTGGCCGTAGTCAGCTTCGCTGTATAACGTGCAAAGCTACAATACAACATTATCACATCTGTCTTGCATGCTTTTTTGGTTACGGTGCCTGTGGCATGCAGTGCCATATGTTAGAAAAACTCAGTGCCCTTTCACTCTATAAGATGGATGACCAGCCAAGTTGTGGACCCCTTAATGAGTGAGTGAGATATAGTAGGGCTCAGTGAGGTTAGGAGGGCAAAACAAGCAATACAGTGCTACAAAGCGGGAACGTCCTGGGCTACCGGGGCTTAGAGGAGAGACGAGAACTAGGAGTCGGATTCATGATTTATAAGCATATAAGCTGGTAACCTACAGGAATTATATATTATAATATATATTATAATAACATTAACGAGAGGAGAGCAGGTCTTGTGAAACCTAATAAAAGGCACAAATTGAAGGTTGTACAGGTCAACGCCCCTACATCCAGTCATGGTGACAGGAAGTCGAAAGCTTCTATAAAGACGGAATCGGCGATGGGTAAAGTAAAAAAAATACACTATACTGATGGGCGACTTCAATGCCAGGGTAGGCAAGAAGCAAGCTGGAGACAAGTCAGTGGGGGAATATGGCATAGGCTCTAGGAATAGCAGGGGAGAGTTATTAGTAGAGTTTGCAGAACAGAGCAATATGCGTATATGAATACCTTCTTCCGCAAGCGGGATTGCCGAAAGTGGACGTGGAGGAGCCCGAAAGGCAAGCCTAGAAATGAAATAGACCTTATAGTCTGCGCTAACCCTGGCACCACACAAAATGTGGACGTGCTCAGCACGGTGCGCTGCAGTTACCATAGGATGGTAAAAATTCGAATTAGCCTAGAATTGGGAAGGGAACGGAAGAAACTGGTACATAAGAAGCCGATCAATGAGTTAGCAGTAAGAGGGAAATATTGGAAATCCGGATGAAGGTACACCACAAGTATTCGACTTTAACTCAGGAAGAGGATCTTAGCGTTGAAGCAATGAGCGACAATCTCATGGGCATCATTAAGGAGTGTGCAATCGAAGTCGGTGGTAACTCCTTTAACAGGGTACCGGTAACCTATCGCAGCAGACGAAAGATCTGATCAAGAAACGCCAATGTATGAAATCCTGTAACCCTACAGCTAGAATAGAACAGGCTGAACTTTTGAAGTTGATTAACAAGCGGATGACAGCTGACATAAGGAAGTATAATATGGATAAAATTAAACATGCTCTCAGTAACGGAGGAAGCCTAAAAGCCATCAAGAAGAAACTAGGAATAGGCAAGAATCAGATGTATGCGTTGAGAGACAAAGCTGGCAATATCATTACTAATATGGATGAGATAGCTTTATAGTGATTTATACAGTACCAGTGGCACCCACGAGGATAATGGAAGAGAGAATAGTATAGAGGAATTTGAAATCCCACAAGTAACGCCGGAAGAAGTAAAGAAAGCCTTGGAAGCTATGCAAAGGGGAAAGCAGCTGGGGAGGGTCAGGTAACAGCAGATTTGTTAAAGGATGGTGGCCAGATTGTTCTAGAAAAACTGGCCACCCTGTATACGCAATGCCTCATGAACTCGAGCGTACCGAAGAACGTTGACATTATCCTAATGCATATGGAAAGGGACGCCAAAGGCTTGAAAAATTATAGACTGATCAGCTTACTGTCCGTTGCCTACAAAGTATTTACTAAGGTAATCGCAGATACAATCAGGAACACCTTAAACTTCTGTCAATCAAAGGACCAGGCTGGATTCTGTAAAGGCGACAATCAACACAGACCAACAACAGACCATATTTACGCTATCAATGAGGTGATAGAGAAATGTGGGAAATATAACCAACCCTTATATGCAGCTTTCATTGATTACGATAAGAAAGCGTTTGATTCCGTCGAAACGTCAGCAGTCATGCAGGCATTACGGAATCAGTGTGTAGACGGAGCCATATGTAAAAATACTGATATATATATATATATACATATATATATATATATATATATATATATATAGCAACTCTAGAGCCACCGTAGTAGTCCTCCCTAAAGAAAGCAACAAAATCCGAATAGAGTAAGGCGCTAGGCAGGGAGAGCCGATCTCTCCAATGCCATTGACAGCGTGTTTACAGGAGGTATTCAGAGACCTGCATTGGGAAGAATTGGGGATAAGAGTTAATGGAGAATACCTTAGTAACTTGCGATTCGTTGATGATATTGCCTTGCTTAGTAACCCAGGGATCAATTGCGATGCATGTTAACTGACCTGGAGAGGCAAAGCAGAAGGGTGGGTTAAAAATTAATCCGCAGAAAACTAAAATAATGTTTAACACTCTCGGAAGGGAAAAGCAGTTTACGATAGGTAGCGAGGCACTGGAAGTGGTAAGGGAAGACACCTGCTTAGGGCAGGTAGTGACAGCGGATTCGGACCATGAGAGTGAAATAATATATTTTTTTAAATATTCACTTCCCCAATTCCGAAGACAATAAGAGATCGCTGCTCACCAATCACTGTAGCACTGGATACTCAGAGCGGCTAGGCAGAATGGATTTGTCAGCATATCAAGACGTATTTTGCGTGGCAGTATAACGCTGCCAGACTGAAAGAGACTGAAATAATTAGCAGAATAAGAATGGGCTGGGGTGCGTTTGGCAGACATTCTCAGATCATGAACAGCAGGTTGCCATTATCCCTCGAGAGAAAGGTGTATAACAGCTGTGTCTTACCAGTACTCACGTACGGGGCAGAAACCTGGAGGCATACGAAAAGAGTCGACGCAACGAGCTATGGAAAGAAGAATGATGGGTGTTACGTTAAGAGATAAGAAAAGAGCAGATTGGGTGAGGGAACAAACGCGAGGTAATGATATCTTAATCACGAAAAAGAAGAGGGCATGGGCTGGACATTTAATGAGGAGGGAAGATAACCGATAGTCATTAAGGGTTACGGACTGGATTCCAAGGGAAGGGAAGCGTAGCAGGGGGTGGCAGAAGTTAGGTGGGTGGATGAGATTAAGAAGTTTGCAGGTACAACATGGCCACAATTAGTACATAACCGGGGTAGTTGGAGAAGTGTTGGAGAGGCCTTTGCCCTGCAGTGGGCGTAACCAGGCTGATGAATATTATGACATGCGCACCTGGGGTGACTGCCGGCGTCGAAAATCTGTGCCTTGGCTGCTCGCCGCCCCACTGCGGACGCTTCCTTAACCCCGCTTGCCCGCCTTACCGTGTTAGCGCTGATCTATACGGCCGCTTCATGTACGGTTGCTGGGAACCGTTGGTTCGTTGGCGCCGTGGATCATTTCACATGGTGTGCCGAAACCACCGCTTGACTTGCGGGAACAGCGAGCGGCGTTGCCAAGTTTATCTTGTGCATAGTGTGCCTTGCAAACTTCTGAGGAATCGGGGTAACGTACTCCTCTCAGATGTCGCGTAGTCACTCCTCCCCTAATGCCCTAAGAGGGAGCACGTCACTGGCACTTATGATACGCAGACCGACGGGTTAACCAAACATTTGTTGACATGCTTTCAATATATGTAGCGCCACACTGCTCCGACAGGGATAATGTGCTTCCGTTCTTCGTATACACCTACATCAGCACCTCGCAACACATTACAAGATTCTTATCATTTTTTCCGCTAGAAGAGCGGCGAACCATTCTGTCTCAATAAAACAATCAAAACTTACAATCTCTAGCCTGACGAGTGTCACGTATTTCGGCGGTCGCTCAACACTTCAAGGATTGCTGACAACTGCGCCGTTCTTGCACATGCGTTGCCGAGTGTGACCGAAAATAGCGTCGCAACGTGACTCAACATGCTTTTTTTCATCCATTCCCTTAGATATAAGTGGTTACTTGTTACTGTTCCTGGCTTTCCATCTAAGCTAGTTTCGAAGTACCATCATCCTTATCATGTTGTTTCACAAATATTCCCAATGAACTACGTGATCCAACCCACTGCACGCCCTTCAGACCTCCGTTATCGCGGGTGAGAGACAACGCGTTGGCCGACTGAATCGCGTTGACTACATCGCACTGCATCGTGTTGATCGCTGTTACGGTAGGTATGTAACATACCGGGAAAAAAAGGACGCTCGAAGGACCCTGCTCAACTGGAACGAAGGATGGATGCCTACATTTCCGTGGTTGTCTCAATTGTCTCCCAATCAAAGGGCCGAACTGAGGGAGCTCGTGTTTTAATTTAAAGACAAATATTCAGACACACCTGGCAGGACTCCTGCGATTGTTCACGATGTCGAGTTAACCTGATCGGACCCAGTTCGTTCGAAATCTTATCGCTTTTCACTTCGTCAACGTCAAGTCATTGCCGCTGAAATAAACAAGATGTCAGAGGTAGGTATAATCGAGCCAGGAGAGCGCGATTATACCTCTCCTCTTATCTTGGTTGAAGTCCCAGGACAGGAGCCGCGACCGTGTTTCAACTACCATAGGCTCAACTTAATCACGAACGACCAGATCTAGCCAGTACCGCGTATCGAGGAAAGGCTTGAGATAGTTAGCAGTGCTAATTTCATCTCTACGGTCGATTTAGTCAGAGGGTACTGGCAGGTTCTGTTCACCGAGAGGGCAAGCAGGCTTGCGGCGTTTATTTCCCGATGGGAACCTTTCGTCCGAAAGTCGTTAGCTTTGGATTAAAGAATGCGCCATATTGCTTCTCTAGCCTTATGGACCAGGTGCTACGAGCAATGGAGGACTTTGCACTTCCGTATCTCGATGACATAGCAATCTTTTCTTCATCATGGACGGACCATATGCAATACTTGGGAACCGTGTTGTGTCGTCTACGAGAGGCCAACTTAACTGTCAAGGCTCCCAAATGCCAATTAGGGCGCGCGGAGGTAGCTTATCTGGGTCACGTAATAAGGCAAGGTCATCGTGGGCCTTCCGAGGTTAAACAGACAGCAATAGACAACTTCCCGCAACCACGCACCAAGCTGGACATCGTCATTCCTTGCCTCGGCAGGTTATTGCCAAATATATATCCCGCCTTATTCCGAGATTGCAAGTTCTTTAACAGATGCTTTTACCACAAACGATAAAGTGGGATGACAAAAAAGAAAACGCTTTTAGTAAGGTAAAGAAAGCGCTAGCGAGTCAGCCAGCGTTGAACGCGCCCGACTACTCTAAGCCATTCATTCTTCAGTAGGATGACAGCGACAGGGGTATGGGGGTGGTGCTTTGTCAAAAGAGAGATGACGAAAATGAACGCCATCTACTGTACGCCAGTAGAAAGCTTTCAGTTCGAGAGGAAGGATACAGCACATCAGAAAAGGAATGCGCCTGTATAGTCTAGGCGGCAAAGTAGCTAGCTTGCTGTATACCTGGTTCAAGGTTCACAATAAAGACTAACCACTGTCCCCTCACATGGCTTCAGTCAATGTCTACGAAAAACGGTCGTCTTTTGCGCTGGAGCTTGGCTCTTGAATAGTACACCTTCGATATTCGCTGCAAGAAGGGTAAGGTTAGCGGCAACGCCGACGGTCTGAATCGCTGCCCCTAGAGTAACGAAAGCCTCATGCTCATTCGGGTTTCCGTTGCGTTTTTACGTCGGTATTTTCTTTTCATAAATTTTTTTTACCGCGAAGTTGTACTTGATTGTTAGCTGATTTTAGTGACCACGCCTAAATGCTTTCAAGAAATTGCTGTTTTTAGTGTTCTGGGGGGTAGGACGCGCGAAGAGAATGGGAAAGCAGTTATGGGTATTCTTTTTTTTTTTTTTGTGAAGCTTGGTGCATCTTGGGGGAGGGTGGCCATGTGCTCGCGACTTTGGGGTCGTGGGTCCGGCACTGTTCTGCGGTAATTGCTGGCCAAAACAGGAGACGAAAAGCGGTGAGACCTGTTTGCAAGTCCCGTGTCATTGTATGGGACCAGGGAGAAAAGACAAAAGAGCGCCACGAGGACTGATGAACACCTCCCAGGAATCTACCAGCTAGGAACTAAGGTTTCGTCACCCCTGAGGGAAATTTCGCTGCTGAAACGCCGATCCCTCTCCCAGAGGCGGCTGACTCCTACCCGTCGGGATCTTCCTTCCCCGTTGGAGATGCTGTTACGGTTGGCATGTAACACCCCACGAAAAGAAAGGACGCTCGAAGGAACTTGGTGAACCGGAACGAAGGATGAATGTCTAATTTGCCATGGTAGTCTCGAGTGGATGACCGGTCTGGCAGGCGCCCCACAGTGCCTACAGGCCTTTCGCGTGTGTGCATGCCTAAGCGGAACGAAGTATGGATGCCTAATTTGCGATGGTTTTTCTCGAGGGGTTACCCTTCTCGCTGGGGCCCCGCATTTTTCACAGGCCCCTTTGTGTGTGTGCGGGAGAATCCTTTTCACATACTGTGCGACTCAAAGAGGGACCCTTTCCGAGAACTGTAAAGCTCTACAGGAGAATTTCCACGAACCACGGTCGCTTTGAAGAAAAGATCAAGCCACTCATCCCGGACCTACAGGCTCACCGAAAGTGAGAGTAGCTGCAATGCCATGAAGAGGACTTACAACGTCACCTGCGTAGTGCCACCTGCTGATGCGGGCCCGTACAAGCTCACCGAAAGCGGGAGCTACCCACCCACAACCAGACTCAGTGCCTCTCACGTGACGTTGACGTGAACAAGGTCTCGCCTACGATATTAGCGAGCCTATTAAAGGGGCTCCGCAATGTACTTTTACACTTTGTTATTTTCTTCTTATATTTCACCAACCATTGAATAAATCGTGCAAGTTTCACACTAGCCATGGTCTTGTCCTTGCCTGGTCGCCATGGTCTACCGGACGCCTGCAGCCTGCCGATGATGCCACGCTACCCAAAGTAGCGCCAGTTGGGCTTCGAGAACCAGGTGTTGCAACAACTTGTCGGCAACGATGGGATATGCTACCCTGAAGAACGCAACATCGCATCGTATTACGATGCGCTGACCTCGTCCTCCCAGCAGATCGCCAGGATGGCAACTCTTCAACGGCGTGGTTGATTGTAAGACGTATTTCAACGTCTTCTTTCTTTCTTTGCCTACACTTGCTGGCAGCATTTATTTGACTGCATCTTTTGCAGCGAAGCTCTATGTAGCTACCCTCAGGCGGCGGCCGATGTCCGTGCGTCTACGCATCGCGTCGACACGAAATTCGTCACCAGTTTCTCGCCAATGCTCTGAAGCTCTCAAGCTAATGTAGACATCGTGTAAAAATTATAACGAAACCAATCTATCAATACGCCGAGTTTCATTTACTTCTCATAGTTAGTTCACAGTGAAGTTGTAAATATTGTGGGATTCCGCTCTGCTGTCAAAACAAGGTCTTCTGCGGGAGGGAAACGGGGAGCTCCGTGTTTGTAATAGCAGCAGCAGTAGTAGTAGTAGTAGTAATATTAATATATAATAGTAATAGTATATAATAATAATAATAATAATAATATTAATAATAATAATGTAGAAGAAGAGCACAAGAACAAGGCCAGCCAGATCGTCTGTATGATGCCTGCATTGCAACCAGTGGGCCAGCCGGATCGCCAGTGCTCAGCACGAGTGCGAGCCGTTCTGACAACCAGCTGTTTCTGCTCTGCGTCACATGCCTTTTCGTTTACGAACAGTCGCTACTATATGAACTGTTCAGTACACCCCATTACAATTGGTGGAAGGTGCGGGGTATTCAAGAACATATCCAACCTGGAACTCTGGTCTCGGACTCTGCCTCCCGTCATGCCTGACTCTCCCCAGCCGACGTCGCCGCCACCCTCCGTTGCCTGCTCTGGCGCTGTCCCGCAACGCCATCCAGCGGTTTTCAGCGGTACGGATGAACAGGACGTCAATGACTGGTTGTCTACCTACGAACGGGTGAGCTTACACAATCGATGGGACGGTACCGCCAAGTTAAATGCGGTCATCTTCTACCTTGCGGGAGTGGCTCACCGGTGCTTTAAAAATCTCGAAGCCGACTTTCAGTCCTGGTTCGCGTTCAAGACCAGTTTCTCTGCAGTTTTCGGTCGCCCCGCCGTCCACAAGTTGTGCGCCGAGCAGCGGTTACGAGAGCGAGCACAACAACCCGGTGAAACATTCACCTGTTATATCGAAGAGCTTCTCGACCTATGCAAACCTGTGGGTGCTTCTAGGCCCAAAAATGACAAACTGAAGCACATTTTGAAGGGCATCGCAGATGACATTTTCCAAATGTTGATCGCCAAGTGTCCGCCCACCGCAGCAGAGCTCGTAAACTTGTGCCAAAGCTACGACAAGTTGAGGAGGCATCTTGAGTTGACCAGGCGCCGCTCAGTGGCTGACGTGGCCCTCTCTCCCATGACAGTCTTCTCTGATGGCTCCCCCTTGCTCACACAAATCCAAGCTTTCGTGCGGGAGGAAGTTGTACGTCAGCTTTCTCTACTACCCTTCGCTGAGCTACCCCAACAGCAGCCGCTGCCGCAACAGCCTCCTACACAGCTCGCCCCTACGCTCCGGTGGGTTATTGAAGAACAAGTTGCTGAGGCTCTACCAATGCAGCATCAGCAGTGTCCTGTCGCCGCGCCACTCACTTACGCATCCGTCGCCGCGCAGCCTCCTCGTCAACCACTTATCGTGCTACATCCTCGGCTGCTACCATCCGTTCATCATCCCGTTGGCTCCTGCTCTTGCCTTTGATAATACTTGGCGCACGCAAGACAACAGGCCCATCTGTTATGCCTGCGGTATTCCCGGCCATGTTGCACGACTCTGTCGCCACCGTATGCTGCACTCTAATGCGTTTGTGCAGTCACTTCCCTACGCCAACGTGCAGCCTTTGCACGACAGTTATTTTAGTCGGCAGTCGAGCAGGCAACCAGCCGAGTGCCCGGTCCTCACACGTCGTTCACCTTCCCCGCGTCGCCGCTCGTTGTCCCCCATGCGTCGGTGCCGTTCACTCACGCAAGAGGAAAACTAAGCGCCGCAGTTCAGGAGGCAGGAACTGCGTCGTCATCGATCTGTACAAGCCCTCCTCTGTCGCCTTCGAACTTTATCGACCTTACTGTTGACCGCGTCTCTACCGTTGCGCTCATTGACACTGGAGCAGCCGTGACTGTCCTAAACGAACGCCTCTCTCGCGCTTTACGAAAAGTTACGACGCCACTTTCTGGGTTTTCTCTTCGCAAGGCAAGCGCCCACAAAGTTCAGCCTTCAGCAGCATGCACAGCTAGAGTTATTGAGGGTGTTCTATATATTGTGGAGTTGGTGGTTCTGCTGTCCTGTTCTCATGACGTGATATTTGGGTGGGACTTTCTTTCGCGAAATAACGCCATCATCAATTGTGCACGTGCTGAAGTCGAATTATCACCTCTGTGTGACGTGCCCCTCGTCGGCACCACTTCTCTTCCCGCTAATCTAGTTCTTCGGGAAGACATCGCCATACCGCCGTCCTCGTTTGAAATTGTTCCCGTCTTCCGTGACGCTGTCTCTGAAGGCGCCGTCCTCTTCACTCCTTCGGATTCCCCTCCCTTTGGCCACGCTTGACAGTTCAGCCGGTTTCAGTGCCATCGTTGTCTGCAATCCGCTTCCTACAGCCCTGACGGCTCTTTGCGGCGAAGCACTTGCCCATGTTGAGCCTCTTGATGAAATGCTTATAACCGATGTGCCGGATGCTTCGTATGCAGAGCTCACTGATTTCTGTGCACTTTCCACTTCTGCTCCGCCTTCACCTGACTTATTCACACCTTCCATTGCCGAAGACCTTAGTCCCGAGCAGCGCTCCCAGCTTCTTCATCTACTTGCCGAGTTCCGCTTTTCTTATGATGTCGCTCAGCCTACTCTGGGTCGCACGTCAACCTTCCGCCATCACATCGACACTGGCTCCAACGCGCCATTGCGGCAGCGCCCGTACCGCGTATCCGCCAAGGAGCGTCAGGTGATCAGTGAGCACGTGGACAACATACTTCAGCGCGGCGTCATTCGACCTTCCAATAGCCCATGGGCATCCCCGGTGGTCCTTGTCACAAAAAAAGATGGTTCCATTCGGTTCTCCGTCGATTATCGCCGTCTTAATAAGATAACCCGAAAAGACGTCAACCCTCTACCGCGCATTGACGACGCTCTGGACAGCTTGCAAGACGCTGAATTCTTCTCTTCGTTGGATGTACGCTCGGACTAGTGGCAGGTCCCTATGTCAGCAACTGATCGCCGTAAAACTGCATCCATTGCTCCAGATGGTTTATACGAATTCAATGTGATGCCATTTGTCTTATGCAATGCGCCTACTACGCTTGAACGAATGATGCACAATATCTTGCACGGCCTAAAATGGAGCCCGTGTTCGGGCTACCTCGACGACATCGTTGTGTTCGCCCCTGATTTCAGCACGCATCTTCTTCGCCTTAGGTAAGTGTTGGCGTCCTTGACCAACACGGGCCTGCAACTGAACCTGAAAAAGTACCAGTTCACTGCGCGCAAGCTCATGAATCTAGGTCACATCATATCACTAGACGGTATTTGCCCCGACCCATCAAAACTTCGCGCTGTGGCAGAGTATCCGAAACCTAAGACACTCAAAGAACTTCGCGCCTTCATCGGCCTCTGTTCTTACTTCAGACGCTTTGCACGCAATTTTGCCTCGATTATATCACCTCTGACACAACTCTTAACTGGTGCCAACCACCTATCCTCCTGGTCTCCAGCATGCGACACCGCGTTCATGACCTTACGCCGCCTCCTGACGTCTCCGCCTATACTGCGACGCGACCCCACCACCCCGACTAAAGTGGATACCGATGCCAGTGGTATTGGCCTTGGCGCTGTCCTTGCGCAACGCAAGCCTGGCTACTCCGATTATGTCGTTGCTTACGCCAGTCGTGCGCTGACCAAAGCGGAACGCAATTATAGCGTCACAGAAAAAGAATGCCTGGCCATCGTTAGGGCACTCGGGAAGTTTCGCCCTTATTTATATGGCAGGCCTTTCGATGTGGTTACTGACCATCACGTCCTTTGTTGTTTCTCCTCTTTAAAAGACCCGTCTGGACGCCTTGCCCGCTGGCCTCTGCGCATTCAAGAATACGACATACACGTCATATACCGCTCAGGTCGCAAGCACACTGACGCTGACGCTCTGTCCCGCTCTCCGCTGCCAGCCGACACGGCCTCCCTCTACACCATTAAGGTGGTTTACTCGGTCGACATCGACAGCTTCGCATCAGAACAGCGCTAGGATCCTTGGGTCGCCTCTCTTGTGGATCTCCTTTCTGGCTCGCCTGCATCTCCCACCTCCCGCTTCCTGCGTCGCCAGGCTGTCCACTTTGCTGTCTGGGATAACCTCTTGCATCGACGCAACTACCAGCTCGATGGTCGTAAGTGGTGCCTGGTTATCCGTAGGGCTTTGCGTTCCAACATGAGCGCTTCTTTCCATACTGACCCACAATGTTCACACGCAGGCGTTTTGAAGACGTATGAGCGCCTGCGGCAACGTTACTACTGGCGAGGAATGTTTACTTTTGTCCAAACGCTTGTCTGCTCGTGCCCGCAATGCCAACGCCGCAAATCTCCGCTTCATCCGGCGCACGGTTAATTACAGCCGCTTCCGTGCCCTGCACATGCCTTCGACCGTGTGGGAATTGACCTGTACGGGCCGCTACCGCTAACACCCGCTGGAAAACGATGGATTATTGTCGCAGTTGATCACCTTACACGCTATGCTGAAACCGCTGCTCTACCTGCAGCGACCGTCAGTGACGCTGCATCTTTTCTACTCCATCGTTTCATTCTTCGTCATGGCCCACCTCGGGAGCTCCTGAGTGATAGAGGCCGTGTGTTTCTGTCGCAGGTGGTTGAAGCTCTGCTTGCTCAGTGCCGCATAGTTCACCGGACCACCGCTGCGTACCATCCTCAAACTAACGGCCTTACGAAGCGTTTCAATCGCACCCTTGGTGATATGCTCACCATGTACGTTTCATCGGAACATACAAACTGGGACATCATCCTCCCATTTGTCACGTGCGCATATAATACGGCTACACAAAGTACTACAGGATTTTCTCCATATTTTCTTCTCTACGGTCGCGATCCTTCCCATACCATCGATATGGTTTTGCCTTATACACCAGACACGGCAGAGTGTGCTCCCGTTTCAGCCGTCGCCCGATATGCCGAGGAATGCCGCCAATTATCCCGAAAGTTCACCTCAGCCGACCAACAACGACAAAAGGCCAATGGTGATGGCGACGCTGCGAATCCTAACTTCGCTCCTGGCACACTTGTCTTGTTGTCTGGGCCTTCTACCACGCCTGGACTTTCGACAAAACTTCTCTCGCAGTGTGATGGGCCATACCGCATCGTCGAACGCACCTGTCCGCTCAGCTATGTCATAGAGCCGCTTACACCGACACCTGACAAGCGCCGCCGTGGGCGGGATGTTGTTCACGTTCGCCGCCTGAAACAATTCTATGACCCGCTCGTATCCACATCGTAAGTCGCCAGGTTGGCTCCGCTTTTGCACCGGGGGTAACTGTAATGAAGAAGAAGAACACAAGAACAAGGCCAGCCAGATCGTCTGTATCATGCCTGCAGTGCAACCGTGGGCCATCCGGATCGCCAGTGCTTAGCACGAGTGTGAGCCGTTCGGGCAACCAGCTGTTCCTGCTCTGCTTCACCTGCCTTCTCGGTTACGAACAGACGCTACCATCTGAACTGTTCATTACACCCAATCGGAATAATAATAATAATAATAATAATAATAATAATAATATTAATAATAATTACTGTATATACACAGATGCGTCGATTGAGGTGAAATGCACCACAGCTTCGCAGTTTGTACTTCTTTACAGAGTGGAAGGGCTGATGAATTTGTCTACATCAACGAAAGAGTTACATCGATACGATATACTACAGCAGCCTCCTCAATGTATTTGTCTTTCCGGTATTGAATGCATCATCCCCTGATTACACTTTCGAATTGAGGGATACTTTCAATAAAACATTCAAATGCTCTTGTAAAAATGGTTGAGAGGAAATGCAAATACAAAACGCTTTTACGCAACAGGGGTGCGCGGCTATTGCGCCATCATTAACTGCTTTGGAACGGTCGTCCAGGCTCACAGATACGATGCCTTGTCCCCACGGCAGCGTATCTTTTTTGCTGCTAAGAACCCTCGGGTGAACCGAGGGTCCTATGACGTGCTTTATCATGCGAATATATATATATATATATATATATATATATATATATATATATATATATATACATATATATGTATATATATATATATATATATATATATATATATATATATATATATATATATATATATATATATATATATATATATATTGTGAGCAATATTCATACGCTTCATATTCTCACCTGTACATACTCATCATCACCGTTTCGGGGCCTGGTGGTGGGGCTCTTACTCGAGAGAATAAAGAAGAGACTGGCTGCCTAAACCTCGTCTCACAAGTGGTGGAGTGTGCTGTCCGGTTCCTTCGCCCTCTCGCTCCCGGTCTCTCTCCAGCTTCACCTCCGCTACATCCCTGGAGCTCCGCTCGGGTCGCCGCCTCTACCAACTGCCCTCAACCATGTCGCAAGACCAGCAGACCAGTACCACGACATCCACCTTGCCTACTCCTGCGGGAACCCCTTCTTGGACAGTCACCACCCCTCAGAAGGATCCACCGGTATTTGCTGGGCTTCCAGGTGACGACGTTGACGACTGGCTGGAGCTATACGAGCGCGTGAGTGACTTTAACCACTGGAACGAATCAGCAAAACTTGCTCACGTCGCCTTCTACCTAACCGGAGTTGCGAAAACTTGGTTTTACAATCATGAGCTTGATTTGGTCAACTGGAGCATCTTTAAACATCATCTACGCCAGATTTTCGCGAACTCGTCTGTCCGCTCCGATATCGCTAAGAAGAAGCTTGCTGAGCGTGTTCAGCACTCCGGCGAGTCCTACACTTCGTACATAGAGGACGTTCTCGCCCTCTGCCGCCGCGTGAACACCTCGATGGCAGAGAGTGACCGTGTACGCCACCTGCTCAAGGGTATTGGGACTGCGGCATTCAATGCTCTTGTAGTGCTGAATCCCACTACCGTCGCCGACATCATCAGTACGTGTCAGCGTCTCGATGAGCTTCATACGCTCCGCTTACACCCTGACACATCTGATTTAAAGGCGTCCAACGACAGCGACCTACGTGCCTTGATTCGCTCCATCATCCGTGAGGAACTGCACGCCCAAGCTTCGTCAAACCCTCCTGAGGTCCATCTGACGCCTCCTGGTGGCGGCCTACGCCATATCGTGAGGGAAGAGTTAGCTGCCGCGACCTGCCCGCAAATCACGAGCCCGCACCCTATCCATACGCCAACGTACGCTCAGGTTGCCTCTATAGTGCCACCCTCCCAGCAGCCACCACAACAGGCACCTGCACCGCACATGTCCCTGAATCCTATCACTGCAAGACCATCGCCTGTTCCGTCTTATAACGCATGGAGCCCACCTCGACCGGTTTGTTACTACTGCGGCATCCGTGGCCACATTTCCAGGTTTTGCCGACGCCGCCAGCAAGATGAAAGACGTGGCTATGACGGCTTTGAAAGGGATCAGTTTTCTGGCCCTGTACCACGACGTCGGCGTTCTGACTACGATTATTATCCACGACGTTCCCCATCTCCACAGGACTTCAACACTGCCGGTTCATTGCGTTTCCCGCGTCGTCGCTCTCCATCACCGATGCGGCGCTCTTCTTCCCCTCTACGACCCGCTACTTCGTCCTCCGATCACCGCCCGGAAAACTAGATGGTGCAGCTTCAGGAGGGAAAGCTGCATCTTTTGGACAACGTGAAACTCCTCCTGAGCGCCCGTCAAATGTACTTTTGGTGTGTGTTGAAGGTGTCCGAATCGAAGCCTTGGTTGACACAGGTGCATCGCTTTCCCTTGTTAGTGCTGACTTGTGTTCTCGATTGCGAAAAGTGAAGACACCGTATAATGGCCCTCCCCTTCGTTGTGCTAATGCAGTTCTTGTTCAGCCCTCCGGTGTTTGCACTGCGCGCGTTTTCATTGATGGCATCCTCCACCACATTCAGTTCGTCGTGCTGTCTTCGTGCACTTACGCGATGATTTTGGGATGGGACTTCCTGTCCTCCGCCTCAGCTTTCATCTCTTGCCGTCAGCGAACTATTCATATGACGGACACTGAATCTTCGTCCGCTGTCGATGCTCATAGCCTGCGTTTTGTCACGTCTGCCGACTGTTTCATTCCCGTGGGCAATGAGCATATTCTGACACTGACTTCCGACACTATTATTAATGGTGATGTGTTCCTTGCACCGAGCGGTTACTGCATTTCTGGTGGGCTTAGCATTACTCCTAGCCTAGTACGGTTTCAGGACGGTAGAGCGTTAGTCGCTGTTCACAACCCTACTTCTTCGCCAGTTGTGCTCTCCCAGGGCTCTACTGTGACATGCTTTACTGACACCGAACCTCTTTCGCTCGTACCGCTTCACACCGAATCACCACCTTTGTCTACCACAACTGATTATCACACTGCTGCCGCTGCTTTAACGGCCGCGATAGATCCCGATTTGACCACTACGCAGAAAGAAGACCTTCTGGCACTCCTGCACAAACACAGAGCCTTATTTGACGTCCACTCCAACCTTCTGGGGCGCACTTCTGTCGCTGTACATCGCATCGAAACCGAAGGCAGTTCGGTTGTACGCCGCCGCCCGTATCGCGTGTCTTCCGCAGAACGGAAAATCATTGCGGATAACGTTAATGACATGCTCAAAAGAGACATCATTCGGCCATCCTCCAGTTCTTGGTCGTCTCCTGTCGTGCTGGTTCGCAAGAAAGACGGCTCTGTACGATTCTGCGTCGATTATCGAGCTCTTAATAAGATCACGCGCAAAGACGTATATCCGATGCCAAGAATTGACGATGCCATTGACTCCCTCCAGGGTGCAGAATATTTCTCTAGTCTAGACCTCCGATCCGGATACTGGCAAATCCCCATGCACGACGCGGACAAGGACAAGACAGCCTTTGCAACACCAGACGGACTCTACGAGTTCAACGTCATGCCATTCGGTTTATGTAATGCCCCTGCAACATTTGAACGCATGATCGACACAGTTTTACGTGGCCTTAAGTGGAAGACATGTCTGTGCTATTTAGATGACATCGTTATTTTTTCTACAACTTTTCGTCAGCACCTTGAGCGCTTGGACGAAATTTTCACATGCATTTCCAACGCTGGACTCCAACTCAACACAAAGAAATGCCATTTTGCCAGAAAGAACATCAAAGTGTTGGGCCATCTTATCAGCAAAGATGGCATTCGACCCGATCCCGAAAAGATTGCTGCCGTGCTTCGCTTCCCTTGCCCTGAAAATCAAAAGCAATTAAGAAGTTTCTTGGGCCTGGCATCCTACTTCCGCCGCTTCATCAGTCATTTTGCGGCCGTGGCGTCGCCGCTACACAAGTTGCTCACGTCGGGCACTGCTTTCCCTTGGACAGATGACTGCGAACTTTCGTTCCAAGCCCTCAAGCAGGCATTAACCACCGACCCTGTCCTCTGTCACTTCGATGAGAACGCACCAACTTGCTTGCACACTGACGCTAGTGGCCATGGGATCGGTGCTGTACTTTTACAGCGTGATACCACCTCACGAGAGAGAGTTGTTGCCTATGCCAGTCGCGCACTAACAGCTGCCGAAAAGAATTACTCGATCACAGAACAGGAATGTCTCGCAGTAGTTTGGGCGATCCAAAAATTTCGACCATATCTTTACGGACGCCATTTCACAGTCATAACCGACCACCACGCCTTATGCTGGTTGTCGTCAATCAAAAATTTGTCCGGACGACTTGCTCGCTGGGTGGTACGCTTACAAGAGTACGATTTTGACGTTGTCTACAAGTCTGGGAAAAAGCATCAAGATGCCGACGCTCTCTCTCACTGCCCGCTGCCACTATTAGCTTCGAGTACATCTCTCCATTTCTCACCACTTGATGATGAGACTAAGTCGTCACTTCCGTTATTACCGTTATTACCTCTATCGGTTACCGACACGTTATCTTCCAATCGCGTCACTCACCTCGCCTCGTGTCAACGTTCTGACCCGTACTGCAACAGCATTATCCAACGCCTGTGCGGAACTACATCTGCACCAAATGCCCGATTACGTCGACAACTGCGACTATTTAAGCTTGACAACGATGTGCTGTACCGCTACATATACAACTCCGACGGACACCGCTGGGTACCTATTCTTCCACGTTCGATGCGCACACAAGTCCTTGAAGCCTTGCACGACGACCCATCTGCTGGCCATTTGGGATTCCACAAAACATACCACCGCGTTAGGAGCCGTTTCTTTTGGCCAGGCATGTCTACCTTTGTGGCCAAGTACGTCGCTTCTTGCGTTCAGTGTCAACGGCGGAAACGACCGACCTCGCCTCCTGCTGGGCTTTTACAGCCCATCCCATGTCCCGAGACACCGTTTGCCATCGTTGGGATAGACCTAGTCGGCCCTCTGCCCATAACGCCAGCGGGTCATCGATGGGTCGTGACAGCTGTTCACCAGCTCACACGTTACGCAGAGACCGCTCCTCTACGCTCTAGTTCGGCCTCCGACGTTGCCACCTTCTTTCTAGATGCCATTGTGCTGCGCCATGGTGCACCTCGTGTACTGTTAAGCGACCGCGGCAAGACTTTCATGTCAACAATACTCGCAGAAGTACTCGGAGCTTGTGGCACGGTTCATAAGACGACATCCGCATATCACCCACAAACAAATGGCTTAACCGAGCGATTTCATCGCCCATTAATAGATATGATATCAATGTATGTCGGGCCAAACCACGACAATTGGGGCAAACTTTTACCTTTCGTGACTTTTGCTCACAACACCGCTATCCAACGAACTACGGGATATTCACCTTTCTACCTAGTTTACGGCCGTTCACCGACATTCACCATCGACGCCGCTTTCTTCAATGCCCCAACTAACACCTCGGCCAGTATACCCGAACAGTTCGTCTCGACACTTGAAGAATGCCGTCAACGTGCTCGCTTCAACACAGAAGTCAGTCAGCTTGATCGCAAGCAACGTTACGACATCTCTCGTCGCGACGTCTCCTTTCGTCCTGGAGAGGAAGTTCTCCTTTGGACGCCCATTCGTACACCCGGTTTGTGCGAGAAGTTTGAATCCCGCTTCCTTGGACCGTATATTATTGATTAACAAACATCCCCCGTGAACTATCGCGTTACTCCCGTAGACGTTTCTTCCGACCATCGTTGTCGTGGTTCGGAGATCGTTCACGTTTCGCGCCTAAAACGATTCGTTCGGCGTTCCCCTCCTGGCTAAGTCGCGGCCTGGCTGGCCGCTTGCGCGTGCGGGGAAATTAGTGTGAGCAATATTCATACGCTTCATATTCTCACCTGTACATACTCATCATCACCGTTTTGGGGCCTGGTGGTGGGGCTCTTACTCGAGAGAATAAAGAAGAGACTGGCTGCCTAAACCTCGTCTCAAAATATATATATATTTGTGGGCGTGTGTGTGTGTGTGTGTGTGTGTGGCATAAGAAACCCACAAAGTTACACAGCAAGGAAAACACAGGGGAAATTAGTTGTGCTTCCTAATTGAAATAAACAAAGTATCAATTAATGGAATTGAAAACGATGCAAGAACAACTTGCTGCAGGTGGGGAGCAATCCCACATCTTTCGCCTTGCGCGTGCAATGCTCTACCAATTAAGCTACCACGGCGCCGTTTTGCCATCCACTTTCTTGGGTATTTATGTTCCACTCCTAGAAGGGAACCTAGGAGTGTTAGCCAGCGCCACCACTTCGAAACGTTGGCGGTAGATGCGAAACTTCCTTTCTGCCGCAGGCGTCACGATTACGTGATTATTTGGGTGAAGGCAACTGGTCTATAAACCCACACGCGCTAGCGGAGGCATCAATGTTGACGGATTGATGACCTTCGTTATGTAATGAACGAGAGCAAAGAGGGTTAACCCAGGGGCCTTACTTTTGTTATTCATATCATCAGAATGCAATAGTCATAGACACCAAAGAAAACACAGGGGAAATTATTTGCACCTATTAAATCATATAAAGAAATGATAAATCCATAGAATTGAACACGGTGGAAAAGAAACTTGCTGCTGGGGGGGGGGGGGGGGGGGAACATTCCACGTGTTTCGCCTTACGCGTGCAATAAATGCTCTACAAATCGAGCTACCGCAGCGCCGTCCTCCCATTCACTTTCTTGGGTATTTATGTGTAACTACTAGAACTGATCCTGAGAGTGTTAGCCAGCGCCATCACTGGAGCTGACTAACACACACACACACACACACACACACACACACACACACACACCACATATATATATGTATATATATATATATATATATATATATATATATATATATATATATATATATATATATATATGAATGTGCAATGACGGGCCTGCAGCACAAAATATACGCACAAGAAGAAAGGGACACCCTTGCGCTAGAGCTTTAATATTAAAATGGTATCAAGAGTTGTAAGAGTGCAATCGCGAAAGCAGCAACAGGCAAATGGTTTGAGGAAAGGGTTATAGATAATTTTCGATAATCGAAAACAATGCTCAATTTTGTCGAAAAGAATCAAATGAGAACTTTATCCGCTTTTACGGTTTTTTTTTCGTCAGTTGGATTGCGAGCCAGCACTTTGCATGTGTTAATTAAGTTTGGGACAGGACGCCTTCATCATAAGCCTGGTTACGCCCATTGCAGGGCAACGGCCTCTCCCATACTTCTCCAACTAGCCCGGTCATGTACTAATTGTGGCCATGTTGTCCCTGCAAACTTTTTAATCTCATCCGCCCACCTAACTTTCTGCCACCCTCTGCTACGCTTCCCTTCCCTTGGAATCCAGTCCGTAATCCTTAATGACCATCGGTTATCTTCCCTCCTCATTACATGTTCTGCCCATGCCCAGTTATTTTTCTTGATTTCAACTAAGATGTCATTAACTCGCGCTTGTTCCCTCACCCAATCATTTCTTTTCTTATCCGTTAACGTTACAGCTATCATTCTTCTTTCCATAGCTCGTTGCGTCGTCCTCAATTTAAGTAGAACCCTTTCCTTAAGTCTCCAGGTTTCTGCGCCGGACGTGACTACTCGTAAGAGCCAGCTGTTATGCACTTTTCACTTGAGGGATAATGGCAACCTGCTGTTCATGATCTGAGAATGCCTGCTAAGCGCACCCCAGCCCATTCTTATTATTCTGATTATTTCCGTCTCATGATCCGGATCTGCGGTCACTGCTTATCCTAAGTAGATATATTCCCTTACCACTTCCAGTGCCTCGCTACCTATCTGAAACTGCTGTTCTCTTCCGAGACTGTTAAACATTACTTTAGTTTTCTGCAGATTAATCTTTAGACCCACCCTTGGGCTTTGTCTCTCCAGGTAAGTGACCATGCATTGCAGTTGATCCCCTGAGTTACTAAGCAAGGCAATATCATCAGCGAATCGCAAGTTACCAAGGTATTCTCCATTAACTTTTATCCCCAATTCTTTCCAATCCAAGTCTCCGAATACCTCCTTTAACCACACTGTGAATAGCAGTGGAGAGATCGTATCTCCCTGCTTGACGCCTTTCTTTATTGGGATTTTGTTGCTTTCTCTATGGAGGACTACGGTGGCTGTGGAGCCGCTATAGATATCTTTCAGTATTTTCACATACGGCTCGTCCAGACCCTGATTCCGTAATGCCTCCATGACTGCTGAGGTTTCGAGTGAATAAAATGCTTTGCCGTAATAAATGAAAGCTACATATAAGGGTTGGTTACATTCCGCACATTTCTCTATCCCCTGTCTGATAGTGTGAATATGGTCTATCGTTGAATAGCCCTCACGGAATCCTGCCTGGTCCTTTGGTTGACAGAAGCCTAAGGTGTTCATGATTCTATTTGCGATTACATTAGTAAATACTTTGCAGGCAACTACAATAAGCTGATCGGTCTACAATGTGTCAAGTCTTTGGCGTCCCCTTTCTTATGGATCAGGATTATTTTAGCGTTCTTCCAAGATTCCGGTACGCACGAAGTCATGAGCCATTGCGTATAAAGGGTGGCCAGTTTCTCTAGAACAATCTGCCCACCATCCTTCAACAAATTTGCTGTTACCAGATCCTCCCCAGCTGCCTTCCGCCTTTGCATAGCTCTCAAGGCTTTCTCTGTTTCTCCCTGCGTTACTTGTGGTATTTCAAATTCCTCTAGACTATTCTCTCTTCCATTATCGCCTTGGGTGCCACTGGTACTGTACAAATCTCTATAGAACTCGTCAGCTACTTGAGCTATCTCATGCATATTGTTAATATTGCCGGCTTTGTCTCTTAACGCATATCTGATTCTTGCCAGTTCCTAGTTCTTTCTTCACTTCTTTTAGGGTTCCTCTGTTTCTGAGAGCATGTTCAATTGTATGCATACTATGCTTCCTTATGTCAGCTGCCTTACGCTTGTTGATTAGCTTCGAAAGTTCTGCCAGTTCTTTTCTAGCTGTAGGGTTACAGGCTTTCATACATTGGCGTTTTTTGATCGGATCTTTTGTCTCCTGCGGTAGCTTACTGGCATCCTGTGTAATGAAGTTACCACCGACTTCTATTGCAAAGTCCTTAATGATGCCCATAAGATTGTCGTTCATATCTTTAACACTAAGGTCCTCTTCCTCAGTTAAAGCCGAATACCTGTTCTCTAGCTTGACCCGAAATTCCTATATTTTTCTGCTCTGGTGAGGGAGTGCGTTGGCGGTTCTGGTCACCAGAATCAGGCCGCACTCCAGGCTTGTTTATGCAATTTTATGAACTCGCGGATTGTTTTTCTTTTTTTTAATCCGGTGGAAAATTGCGTGGCACCGGGATTTGAACCGCGGTCCTCTTGCACTCGAGGCGGATGCTGTATGTCTACGCCACCGCTGCACTGCCCGACTTATTCCATCTGCACTGTCCTACTTAGGCCATCTTATTCACCCTTAATCCATCTTGCTCTAATATGTAGCAACCTTCAACAACGGTGATGCTTTTTGGCAGCACTCGTTGAGGACAACACCTGATTTGCTGCCTCATGGGTCATATAATGCTGTGTGGTACAGAGTGTCACTGCTCCCGGTAAAGGCACAGCTTGCTATCTCCAAACAAATGGCGCACATAATCTACAGAAAACTATAGCTAAGGTGGCTTTCATATATGTTCAAGTGGGCGTCAGGAAGGGCGACGGAGTGAATGCTTATGGACGTTCGGCTAACAACTGTAGTTTAAGAAAGAACCAACTTCAGTCCTTTCGGTTTGCTGAAATGTGCCTGAGAGCACAATAGTGTTGAACGCCATCCCTTTACCCGATAAGTCCCTCGTCATTATGGGAATGTTGCCGAGTTGCTTCTACGCACCCACCGCCGTGGTGGCTTAGTGGCTATGGTATTAGGATGCTAAGGAGACGGTCGAGAGATCGAATGCCAGCTGCCGCTGCATTTCGATGTGGGCGAAATTAAAAAATGACGGTGTATGCTGTGCATTTGATGCTCGGTAAGTTACCCCAGGCGGTCATATTTACTTCCGAGTGCATCATTACGCCGTGCTGTATCACCAAATCGTACTTTGGCACTAAACCCGAGAATTTAATTTAATTGCGCCTATGCACCGGACAAACTCTCAGGTGGCGCAAACGCATATCTCCCGTCAACAGCACGACACGAACCGGTGCAACCTTCGTCACCAAGATATAGCGTACCACCCTGGTGTTAAAGTAAGACTTAAGACAACGATGCTCCAGCGTGGCGAAGTCACCAATTTTTTGTCTTTATCTAGTTCTGCAACGACTATGGGACGTCACCTACAAAGTTCTTTGTGAAGGGCAACGCACTAACTACTGCTCCGAAACCACTGCTGACTGCGCCATTCGGCATTTCGCTCACCAGCTACCTGTTTCCCCCTTGTCGCCGATTGTGACCTTTTCTACTAGGCCTGCGAACTTCGAAATAATGCGCTAATTTCAAAGAACAGTAAATCCCTTTTTTTTGCGGGCAACATTGAACACTAGCGAATGCTACACAGCACAATCAAGCAGCGGTGCTGTTGCACGCTTATGTAGAATATGACAACGGCTAAACTGCCGGATGTGCGGTTTGATGGATTTGGGATATTGAGCACGACATTATTCTATTTTCTGCAACTATTTCCGATCCTAGCTGGATAAATCAATCGGGAAAGGAAGAGAGAACTTTTCAAACGGGTTTTCAGCACAAAATGCACCAATCCATGAACAGTAGGGCAGCGAACACCCAACACACACTGGGCTAGCAATTGAATGTTAACTCCAGCATTGCGGAACGTTCCTATACTCAACATAACATATACATCAATGAACGGGTGACATGAGCGTGCGATTAGCTGTGATATTCGAAAAGACGCCCTCGTAGCTGCCTCAGGTGTATCATTTATTTTGGTAAACGTGTCGTGCTTTTAAGGCAACTTCCTCTTTCAATCCGCGGCCTTCGTCAGAATGTCAGGGTTGGAAAGAGTGCCGAATTCACAAGAGTGATTTATCTTTTTTTAGTGGCGTCTTGTTTCACTTCTTCTGTACGGAGAGGGATTCTCTACAGGTAAGAAAGATCCACTTGCGCAGATTTTCAACGAAAAAATGCATGTGCGCGCATTCGTTGTTGAATTTTCGGCATTATTCATCAATCTTTAAATCAAAGCTTAACTGCACAGTTCCATGGACTTTTTCATACGTATCTGGCATCTAACGGGAAACGAGTATACCGGAATAGTGGCCCCATCTAGCAATGGGGCAGGGAAGGTGTAGTTTACTGTTTCAAGTGTAGAGCTTCGCACAATACTTACTGGGCGCAACTTTGGTGTTATTGTGTACGGGAGTTGCACATAGACGGGTGATTCAGTCGACATGGAAATGATGGTAAGCGCAAACATTTGCCTAAACTTCATCCTTTTGTCCTCAAATGGTTTTGTGACTCACAATATTGACGCGTGTATTCTATGCAGATGACGACGACGATGGGAGCACTAACGGACTCTGTCTAGTGGGTCAGAGCGAGATTGGGTGATGATGAAGAAGACGTGTCTCTGCTCTGTTTGTATTTGAACAGATTTTCTGAACACACAAGCAAAGTCTGCCCGACTCTTGGCCAATCCCCGCGAGTGGGTAAGCGCCAAACTCCAGGACAACATCATCATCATCATCTTGTCCGGTTGTTCGTGAAGAACGTCTTCCTGTGTTCTGTCCGCGTTGTACCGCGACACTGGTGGAGGTTCTGGGTATTGACCACGACTGATGCGTCGGAGTCCTTCTGGGAGTCGCTCATCTAGCCCGGACGCACTGTCACCAGTTACGACACCCGTGCATCGCTTTAGCCGTCGACTGCTAGGCCTTGCCCCGGAGTTCTCCGCTCTTCAACGACCTCTCTCCAGGAGCTGCACACACCTCGCAATGGCCGAAACCAGTCCACCACAAGCACCCCAAACCAGTCGGTTTCCCACTCCACAACAGGTAACCCTTCTGCATCCGTTGGTTCCCGATCGCTATCGCGGTGCAGTCTTCGAAGACATTGAAGACTGGCTCGACAAGTATGAACGCGTCGCTCAGATTAATCAGTGGACTGAGCAGCAAAAGCTCTCCCACGTCTATTTCGCCCTTGACGACAGTGGCCGTACTTGGTTCGAGAACCGCGAGGGTAGCCTCACGAGCTGGCATGACTTTCGGCAGAGGATCACGGAAACGTTTGCGAGTGCCGACCGACGCGACCGCGCCCAGCAAATGATGGAGCTGCGCGTGCAACAACCTAATGAGTCGGTCACAATGTTCGCCGAGGACATGGCCCGCCTCTTTCGTAGAGCCGAGCGGAACATGACCGAAGATAGGAAGTTGCGCTACCTCATGCGAGGCGTAAAAGAGCAGTTGTTCGCGGGGCTTGTGCGTAATCCACCAGTCACTGTCGCTGAGTTTATCAAAGAGGCTACGGCTATTGAGCGGGCCCTTCATCAGAGATGCAGGCAATACGATCGACTGTCCGCCAGCACTAGAATCAATGCCACCGCAGTGACTGCCGAGTATCAGAACTCCTTGCGTGAGTTGGTCAGGGAGCTCATCCAAGAGGAAATTCAAAAGATCATGGCACCGACACTTGATAGACCCTCGCGTCAATCGCCGAAGTGGTGCGTGACGAAATCCGGCAGGCGTTCCCGGTAAACGATCTTCAAGACCACAAGCAACCCTTGAGTTACGCCGCCGCTGTCCGATGTCCACCACCGGTTGCAACCACGCCGCCGTACCACCAACCTCCAACAGCCACTCCTTGGTCGCCGCCACAAGAGTAGGCTTCGAAGCGCGAAGCCGTTACGCCGCTTCAGTCATACCGCCAGCCGTCGTTCGCCGCGTCTTGGTCACCGCCGCAAAACGATGCTACGGGACGGCCACAACTTCGGACAACCGACGTATGGCGCACTGTCGATAGGCGCCCACTCTGTTTTCGCTGCGGAGGCGCCGGCCATTTTTCGCGTCATTGCTAGAATCGTGATACATCATTTCTACCTCTTCGTCCGTGGTCGTATGGTCGACGTGCCAATGACGACACCATGCTACGCCGCGACGACGCTGCTTTTCAGGGACCGCCAATAGCGCACCCGAATGACGAATCTGTGCCCAATGATCGGTCCGATTTCGGCCGTCGGTCGCGCTCTCCAACCCCTCCACGTCAGATGGCTTCATCTACTGGACGTACTTTTGCGGAGCTCCGAGGACGAAGGTCGCCCAGCCCCCGTCGGGGAAACTGAAGGCGGCGACCTCTGGGGGCAAGGTTGCAGGCCCGCCGCAAGACACTAAAAAGCCCCCAACATTCTCGCTGCAGAACGACGTGAAGCCGATAAACACTGAAGAAATTGTGAGCACCGACATCGATGTTTTCGTGGATGGGCAGCTGGTGACAGCGTTAGTCGACACTGGTGCTGACTTCTCTATAATGAGTCAGGAACTCGTCCTCCGCCTGAAGAAAGTAAAGACGCCATGGACGGGACCTCACATAAGGACGGCAGGCGGCCAATTACTGATGCCTACTGGAAGATGTACTGCTAGAGTTAACATCGGGGATTCTTCTTTTGTGGCCGCATTCATCGTCCTTCCTGTATGCTGCAAAGATTTTATTATTGAAATGGACTTCCTAAAAGAATATGGCACCGTAATTAACATCCCCGACCGCATGGTGACGTTTTATGAGACTTCCGGTTTAGACCATTGCTTTTCGCCGCAACACAACTCATTCCGTCTAACAGAAGACGACGTCGTCACCCCCCCTCGATCGTGTGCCCTTGTTTCGGTAGCATGTGATATACCGTTTCATTGCGAAGGAGTTGCCGACCAAATAACCACGTTGTTGTTTACGCACGGTATCTCGGTCGCACGAGGAATCGTGAATGTCACCGACGGGCGCACAAACCTGTTGCTAACAAATTTTAGCACAGAGCGACGGCACCTTCCCAAGGGCACGGCTGTGGCTTATTTTGACGCCGTTGCGGATATTCGTGGCTGCTTCTCACTACTCGAAGAAGCACCTATGCAAGACCCAACTCCTGTACTTGACGTTAACACTGCTTTGTCGCAGCACGAACGAGAGCGCCTTCTTACGCTATTGGCCAAGTTCAACGACTGCTTTGCGTCGACGTCCAGCGTCGGTCGGACGCCTCTAACAAAGCACCGAATAATTACAGAGGATACGGCAAGACCAATTCACCAAAATCCATATCGTGTGGCTCCTAGAGACCGTGAAGCCATACAACAACAAGTGACAAAAATGCTTGAAGATGACGTGATCCAACCATCCACGAGTCCCTGGGCTTCTCCTGTAGTTCTGGTCAAGAAAAAAGACGGCAGCTTGCGTTTCTATGTGGACTACCGAAAGCTAAATAAGGTGACAAAGAAAGACGTATACCCACTTCCCCGTATAGATGATTCACTCGACAGGCTTCAAAAGGCACGTTACTTCTCTTCAACGGACTTAAAAAGCGGATATTGGCAAATCGAAGTAGACCCGAGAGATCGTGAAAAAACTGCTTTCGTGACGCCAGACGGCCTATACGAATTTAAGCCTTGCCTTTCGGCTTGTGTTCTGCCCCTGCTACGTTCCAACGCCTCATGGATACTGTACTTCCCGGTCTGAAGTGGAAAACCTGCTTAGTGTATGTCGACGACGTCATCGTGTTCTCCGCAACGTTTGAAGAACTCCTCAAACGGCTTGAAGCGGTTCTGCAGTCCATACGGTCCGCCGGCCTCACCCTCAAGCCGCAGAAGTGCCACTTTGCCTTCGCGGAACTGCAGTTTCTCGGTCACGTCGTCAGCCACGCAGGTGTCCGGCCGTATCCTGAAAAAATTGCAGCCGTCGCACAGTTTCCCGTACCATCCGATAAAAAGGCTGTCAGGCGCTTCCTCGGCCTCTGTGCCTATTACCGATGGTTTATTGCAGACTTTGCGCGCATTGCGTCACCGTTAACTCGCCTGACGAGAGACGACGTTGCTTTTGTATGGGGCGACGAAGAGCAAGGTGCATTCAACGACTTGCGGCAACGTCTCCAGACACCTCCAGTGCTTGCTCACTTTGATGAGACCGCTCCTACATTGCTTCACACTGATGCCAGCAATGTTGGCTTGGGAGCTGTTCTTGTGCAGCGGCAAGACGACACAGAAAGAGTGCTTGCCTATGCAAGTAGAACACTCTCACGTACAGAGGCTAATTTCTCCACAACTGAGAAAGAATGCCTCGCCGTGGTATGGGCGGTTATGAAATTTCGCCCATATCTGTATGGCCGCCACTTCACAGTTGTCAGCGACCACCATTCACTATGTTGATTGACAAACCTTAAAGATCCTTCTGGACGACTGGCGCGTTGGAGCCTAAGGCTGCAAGAGTTTGACATGACTGTCACGTACAAGTCGGGGAAACGACATACGGATGCTGACTGCTTGTCTCGATCGCCGATAGAGTCACCTGCTCCGCCCGAAGAAAAAAACTCAGCATTTCTTTGTGTTCTGGACACATCCACCATCGCGCAACAACAACGGGACGACCCTGAGTTGCTTGAACTCATCAATTACTTAGAGGGCAGGTCTGCGCAACCGCCTAGAGTTTTCGCAAGAGGACTGTTGTCGTTTTGCTTGCGGGCGAAAGTACTTTACAAGCGAAACTTTTCTTCGACCGGGTCCCCCTATCTGCTCGTCATTCCTGCAGCTCTTCGTACGGAAGTACTTGAAGCCTGTCACAACGAGGTGACTTCTGGTCACTTAGGCTACACGAGAATGCTGGCCAGAGTGCAGCAGAGCTACTACTGGCCGAGACTTGCCACCACCGTGAAGCATCACGTTCGCACCTGTCTCGACTGCCAGAGGCGCAAGTCACCTCCGTCGAAACCAGCCGGTCTCGTATAACCCGTCCAGGTTCCTCGAAGACCATTCGACCAAATCGGAATGAATATATTGGGCCCACTTCCTACTTCTACTGCAGGGAATCGTTTTGTTATCGTAGCGACCGACTATCTCATACGCTACGCTGAAACAAAGGCAATCCGGAGCAGCACAGCAGCCGAGGTAGCGCGCTTTTTCATTGAGCATGTGGTGTTGCGACACGGCGCACCAACCGTCGTAATAACATACCGAGGAACCGCATTTACGGCTGCACTTTTAGATCACGTCTTGCTACTAAGTGGAACGGCCCATCGAAAGTCAACCGCCTACCATCCACAAACCAATGGGTTAACAGAGCGCCTAAACAAAACCATTGAAGACATGCTGTCAATGTACGTGGATGTCGAACATAAGAATTGGGACGACATCCTACCGTATATCACCTTTGCATATAACACGGCGAAACAAGAGACTACGTGCATGACTACGTTCACCCTTGTTCAAGGACGAGAAGTACGAACGATGCTGGATGCGATGCTTCCACACGACTTTGACGACGCTGATACGGACGCCGATGTGTTTACGCAACGCGCAGAAGAAGCTCGGCAGCTCGCGCGCTTGCGGATCTGCCAGCAGCAAGACTACGACGCAAGCCGCTACGATCTTCACCGTAGAATAGTTACCTATGAAGTCGGCGACAGAGTATGGGTTTGGACACCCGTACGGAAACGAGGCCTCTCCGAGAAACTGTTAAGGCGATACTTCGGACCATATCGGGTATTGCGGCGACTCAGTGATGTCACCTACGAGGTCGTTCCCGGTAATCAGAACTGTACGCGGCGCCCCACCCACCGTCCTGAACTTGTGCACGTTGTCCGCATGAAGCCGCATGTGAGCGAATAACTATGCTAGCAGCCTTTACTTCCGCAACTGACATTTCTTGTCTAGCATCGGGACGATGCTCTCGTAGGGAGGGACAAATGACGCGTGTATTCTATGCAGACGACGACGACGATGGGAGCACTAACGGACTCTGTCTAGTGGGTCAGAGCGAGATTGGGTGATGATGAAGAAGACGTGTCTCTGCTCTGTTTGTTTTTGAACAGATTGTCCGGTTGTTCATGAAGAACGTCTTCCTGTGTTCTGTCCGCGTTGTACCGCGACAATATTATCATTGCCAACAAAGTAGTTTCTTATAAATGAATAAATAAATAAGAATAAAAATTTTCCATGGCAAGACTTGAACAAAGGAGCACTAGCACGCCAGCTTGATATTGAAACCATTACGCCACTGGTGCAGACGTGAACAAACGATGTAGTATGCTCTTTCTCGCGGGCACGCCACCACGTTGGGACACGTGGCGCATTTCCATCCACAGTTGCACGAGAAGAAACAAACGCGTCATAAGCAGCTCGAGTGCCACACAACAGTATGGTTAACCACTGAACATTTAGGGAAATACTGTATATATATATATATATATATATATATATATATATATATATATATATATATATATATGTGCGTGCTTGTGTGTGTGTGAGCAACCATGTAAACATGCGTGTATAATATCCAGCCTGTCTGTACTCCCCTGAACAGCCAGTCACCTTTTTCTTAAGACACATGGCTCTTTAGTACTGCTATATATACCTAGAAAACCACACTTCATATATACGTACACATGCTTCATGAGCCACTTCCTCAAATAATGTTTTCTCTTTCAAAAGGCATTCACCTTTCCAATTGTATATTTCAAAAGTATGAAAACTTTCAATAGTGAGCGAGTGGTGACCACCTAAGATACAGAAAGCGAAAGTTCCTCTGCATGAATGTTTACTTTCAGCGTCAACGTACCGCCGGTGACAAATTTTTTTTTCTGCCCTGAACCGTTTCTTTGCTACCGCACCAAAAAATTAAGTTTTGTGCGCTTTAAAGATCAAATTTCTGATCTGTAGGGTGTCTACATCCTTCGGGTTTAAGGGGATGCGGGACTCTCAAAATTATTTCGCGGACCACATACGTCCCGCGTGCCGTATATTGTGCAGCCCGGCTGCATGGTGTAGCATCACCGCGCTGCCAGCGTGATTTGCGGAGTTGGCATTGCCAGCACTGGAATAAAACATGTCCTATCTCACGCCAAAGGGGGTGGCATGCAGCAGAGGTAGAACACCGGGCTTTATTCGGAAGGCCGCAAGTTTGAATCCTCCTCCAGACCACTACAATTTCTGGCTTGTAGTGGCACCGGACACCAGCAAATATTTGTCGAGGGCCTGTGAGTGCAGGTGACACCCAATTAGGAAGGTCCACAAAGCTTCAATAAGGACGCCCCCTCACAAGAATAGAAATTGGCCATCCCGGTCCACTATTCGTCCCTTACCTCCAGCATGACTCCTGCAATTAACCGATGGCCCTCGGTTCCCAGTGCCTGCGGAGAACCTGTCCAAGGTGGCGGTCAAACCTGCGACGCAGCAGAGGGTGCTGGAAATCTCGATCCGGACAGGCCGCCGCTCGAAACAGAAGCTGACAACAATTAACACGCGAGCATTCACAAGTGAGGCTAGCTTAGCAGCGCTCCTTGAGGCATTACCTGGCATTGCCTAGGCTGTTATTGGCCTTAAAGAGCTTAGAAGAAATAGTGAAGCTTATGTAATGCTGACTAACCGCCATGTCCTTTGCTGAGTATGCATTGCAGTTAACAGAGAATACGGGGCCGGGCTTCTAATTCACAAAGGCATAGTGGGCAACATCGATGAACTCTACAACATTAATGAGAGACTAGCAGGGGTCGTAATAAAGCAGACTAGGAGATATAGAACAAAGGTGGCGCAAGCCTACGCTCCAACCTCCAGTCATGATGATGAAGAAATAGAGCCGTTGTGTGAAGATGTTTAATTAGCAATGAGAAAGGTGAAAACTAAGTATGCTCTTGTCATGGGCGATTTCAATGCAAAAGTGGGGAAAAATGGAAGCTGGGGAAGTCATTGGGAAACTACGGCATTCATTCTAGGAACACAGGAGGGAGAAATGATACAATTCGAGGAATGGAATAGGCCATGAATAATGAATACCTTCTTCAGAAACCACAGTAAATAACTGGATTTAGAACAGCACTAATAGAGAAAACAAATGAATTTTTTTTCACGCTATCTGCCGATTCCAGCATAGTCCAGGTTGGAGAAGTGTTATGTAGGGTAAAGTGCAGTGACCATATATTAGTGAGGTCAAGGAGTATATCTGAATTTAAAAAGAGAAAAAATAAATAAATTCAGTCAAGCAGATACAGGCCAACCCAAAACCAGTAAGGGGAAAAGCGGACGAATTCATCCTTGTTCTCCCAAACAGGCAGCTTTGAAACAGGAACATAAAGATCACGTAGAGATAATGAATGAAACTCAAAATGGGCTGATTGCAGAAGCAGTAATTTAAATGGGAGGTAAGGCACGAAGGCAGACACTAGGTAAGCCCTCCAAAGTAACAGAAGACCTAAGAAGCGACAAAGCATGAACGTGCCTAAGCTAATAGGTCAGATAGAATTCGCTGAACTGTGAAAACTGATCAACAAGAACAACGTGAATATATTTGAAATTATAACCTGTAAATATTTGAAAAGCAGTAAAAAAAGACCGCAGCACGAAATCAGTGAGACGAAAATTTGGCCTAGTACAAGGCAACATGTATGCACTCTAAGATAAGAAGGGCAATGCCATCGGTAATTTTTATGATATTGACACGTGTATTTATCTTTATCGGGCGAACACGTTTCGCCGCTTAACAACTGTAATCGCACAGCGACGGACGCGCCTGCATGTATCCGACGTTTCTGGAAAGTTATCGATGATTCTACCCGGCTGTCTGTTGTCGCCGAACCTTATGTTATCTGATTTCATCGCCTGACGCGAATGGCGTAGAACATTGTGGAATACGCGCGGGTCCCAGCGATTAGTCTGGAACATTCGACGACTGCTGTATAAAAGCCGACGCGCTTGACCCGCTGAGCAGATTTTCGACGATCGCCGAGCGTGTTCGCCGCTATCGTTGTGCTATAAGTGTAGCCTGTTTTTTGGGCACAGGTTCGCCCAATAAAAGTTAGTTTTGTCGTTCACAGTACTGCTACTGTGTTATTCAACGTCACGACCACGTGACATCTGGTGGAGGTGCTTGTGCGTTCATGCACCGAACGCCCCCGCAAAGCCGCGATCCAAGCCCGAAGCCCGAGGACAAAACCAACGTCGCCCAAGACCAGCGAGCTAGCCGCCGGCTGCAAGGACTGCCCCCAGAGCACGGACTCCTACCTGAGACGTGCAGGAAGATTGCCACCAAGTCCTCCCCAATGGCAGCCCCAGCATCCCCCGTCGTGCTGCAGCAGCCCAGGGAGCCCCCCACGTTCCGCGGTTCAACATTCGAGGACCCGGAAACCTGGCTCGAGACGTACGAGAGGGTCGCTGCATTTAACAGCTGGAACAGCGACGACAAACTGCGACATGTCTTCTTCGCATTGGAAGACGCTGCCAGGACGTGGTTCGAGAACAGAGAAGCCACGTTAACGACCTGGGACCTTTTCCGAAGTGGCTTCCTGCAGACATTCACAAGCGTCGTACGCCGAGAACGAGCCCAAGCACTACTGGAAACCCGAGTGCAGCTGCCCAACGAGACCACCACGATTTTTACAGAAGAAATGAGCCGCCTATTCCGTCACGCCGACCCGGAAATGTCCGAGGAAAAGAAAGTCCGGCTACTAATGCGTGGTGTTAAGGAGGAACTTTTCGCCGGTATGGTACGAAACCCACCGAAGACTGTCGACGAGTTTCTTCGCGAGGCCACTAGCATCGAGAAGACACTCGAGATGCGAAACCGGCAATTCGACCGCCGCACCAACGCTACAAACTATGCCGGAGTTCAATCACTGGCCTCCGAAGACCTGCGCGAGGCTATCAGGGCAGTCGTACGAGAGGAGCTTCAGAAGATCTTCCCGTCATCGCAGCCTCAAGTGGCCTCGATCGCTGACATCGTCAAAGATGAGGTTCAGCGGTCGCTTGGAGTTCCGGAGGTGCAACCTCAATTACCCCAACCCGAAGCGATGACCTACGCCGCCGTCATACGCCGTCAAGGCCCTCCTCAGCGACCGCGCCAGGGCACTGTAACGCCGCAATTCCGTCGACCAGCGCCGCCGCCGCCGACAGCGCGCCCACCCGTCGCCCAGCGGAGCTACCCGAGGAAGACCGACGTTTGGCGCGCTCCTGACCACCGCCCGCTCTGCTACCACTGCGGGGAAGCGGGTCACGTCTACCGACGATGTCCATACCGGGAAATGGGACTGCGAGGTTTCGCCGTCAACGCTCCGCGCCCGCAGCAAGGTGAACGCCCTCGCGATATCGCTGACTACCTCGCGGCTACTCAGTGGAGTTCTCGACGACCGTCGCGTTCACCATCACCAGGCCGCTACCTGTCGCCGCAGCGCCGACCATACACTGGCCCAGCTCGGGGCCGGTCAGCGAGCCCATATCCGGAAAACTAAAAGCAGCAACCGATGGAGGTGCGGTTGCTGTCCGTCGAACTGTCGAAGATCCTCCGCCGCCGACGAAGACGCCGAAGAAACTACCTCGACGACATATCGACACGCCGCCGTCCCGACGAAGTCTGGAAGGAAAGAATCCGACGACGAAAGACGACCTGACGACGTCACATACCAGCCACAAGTCAACGCGACGCAGTCGTGATCCGACGCAAAGATCGAACTGTAATGCAAGACAAAGAGCCACCGACCTCGACGTGCTTCTCGACGGCCACGCAGTCACCGCCTTAGTCGACACAGGGGCTGATTACTCCGTCATGAGTGGACACATCGCCGCCCAGGTGAAGAAAGTTAAGACTACGTGGGAAGGCCCTCAAATTCGTACCGCCGGAGGACACCTCATAACGCCGACTGGAATGTGCACGGCAAGAATTACCGTTCACGACCGGACTTACCCTGTCACCTTCGTTATCCTCCAACAGTGTTCACGAGACGTCATTCTCGGCATGGACTTCCTCAACCAACACGGCGCAGTCATCGACCTGAAGTCGAAGTCAATAACTCTGTCGGAAGACCATGCGATACCGTCGGAGAACCCTCGTAGTCACCACGCCTTGAGTGTGCTCGAAGATCAGGTGAGCATCCCGCCTCGCTCCAGCATTGTTATTTCGGTCGGCACCGAAACACCCGCTGACTTAGAAGGTGTCATCGAAGGCGACCAACGTCTACTGCTAGACCGTGAAATTTGCGTCGCAAGAGGGATCGCTCGACTGCACGGAGGAAACACGAAAGTGTTGCTGACAAACTTCAGCCAGGAGTACAAGCACATCAACAAGGGCACGACGATCGCATACATCGAGGAAATTCTGGAAAACAGCAATGCGTTTGTCCTCTCGGATTCCGCCGCATCTACCCCGACGACCATGGTTGCCGAACCAGACTACGACATTAATCCAAGTCTCCCCGTGATTAAGCAACAGCAGCTCAGAAGTCTGCTCCGGCGATACAAAGGCTGCTTTTCGACGTCATCGAGGATTCGACAAACACCAGTCGCCAAGCATCGCATAATCACCGAGGAGTACGCTCGACCACTTCGCCAGAGCCCTTACCGAGTTTCGCCGCGAGAACGTGAAGCTATAAGAGAACAAGTCGACGAAATGCTGCGCGACGACATCATCCAGCCGTCGAAAAGCCCGTGGGCATCTCCTGTTGTGCTGGTGAAGAAAAAGGACGGAACCCTTCGTTTCTGCGTCGATTATCGTCGTCTGAACAAGATCACGAAGAAGGACGTATACCCTCTCCCACGGATAGACGACGCATTGGATCGGCTCTGCAACGCTAAATACTTCTCCTCGATGGACCTCAAGTCTGGCTATTGGCAAATAGAAGTCGACGAAAGAGATCGTGAAACGACCGCCTTCATCACCCCAGACGGCCTCTACGAGTTCAAGGTTATGCCATTTGGACTGTGCTCGGCGCCTGCAACGTTCCAGCGCGTGATGGACACGGTTTTAGCAGGATTGAAGTGGCAGACCTGTCTCGTTTACTTGGATGACGTCGTTGTATTCGCCGAAAATTTTGACGATCACCTTGGGCGGCTTGCCACAGTACTAGAGGCCATCAAGTCATCAGGGCTCACTCTGAAGCCAGAAAAGTGCCGCTTCGCTTACGATGAGCTTCTATTCCTAGGCCACGTCATCAGCAAATCCGGAGTACGCCCCGACCCGCAGAAAACAGCTGCCATTGCAAAGTTCCCGCAGCCCACCGACAAGAAGGCAGTGCGTAGATTTCTTGGCATGTGTGCCTACTACAGGCGATTTGTCAAGAACTTTTCACGCATCGCTGAGCCGCTGACACAGCTAACTAAATGTGACGTCGAGTTCAAGTGGGAAACGCCACAGGGCGACGCATTTCAAGAACTCAAACGACGCATGCAGTCGCCGCCCGTACTTGCGCACTTCGACGAGCACGCCGATACCGAAATACACACTGACGCCAGTAGCCTAGGCCTCGGTGCCGTCCTAGTCCAGAGAAAAGATGGACATGAACACGTGATAGCTTACGCTAGCCGATCATTGTCAAAAGCAGAAGGCAATTATTCTACAACCGAAAAGGAATGCCTCGCCATCGTTTGGGCCACAACGAAATTTCGCCCTTACCTATATGGCAGGCCATTCAAGGTGGTCAGCGATCATCACGCGTTGTGTTGGCTAGCTAACCTAAAAGACCCCTCAGGACGGCTGGCACGGTGGAGCCTCAGGCTACAAGAATACGACATCACTGTAACCTACAAGTCCGGACGAAAACACTCGGATGCCGATTGCCTATCCCGCGCCCCCATTGACCCGCCGCCGCAAGATGACGAGGATGACGACGCCTTCCTTGGAATAATAAGCGCGGAAGACTTCGCCGAACAGCAACGAGGAGACTCGGAGCTAAAAGCCCTAATCGAGTATTTGGAAGGGCACACCGACGTTGTCCCAAGGGCATTTAAGCGTGGATTATCTTCGTTCACGCTTCAAAACAACCTACTCGTGAAGAAGAACTTCTCACCAGTCCGCGCCAGCTACCTTCTTGTTGTTCCGTCGGCGCTACGTCCAGAAGTACTGCACGCCCTACATGACGATCCGACCGCTGGGCACCTCGGTTTCTCCCGGACGCTATCGAGGATACAAGAAAGGTATTACTGGCCGCGCCTAACCACCGATGTCGCCCGTTACGTCAAGACATGCCGCGACTGTCAGCGACGCAAGACACCACCGACAAGACCAGCGGGATTACTACAGCCGATCCAGCCTCCTTACCGACCTTTTCAGCAGATCGGGATGGACTTGTTGGGACCGTTTCCGACATCAGCTTCCGGAAATAGGTGGATTGTCGTGGCGACGGACTATCTCACCCGCTTCGCTGAAACTAAAGCTCTACCGAAAGGCAGCGCAGCCGAAGTGGCTAAATTTTTCGTCGAGAACATCCTGTTGCGACATGGTGCTGCAGAAGTCCTCATCACCGACAGAGGAACTGCCTTTACAGCGGAGCTCACTCAAGCCATTCTGAACTACAGTCAGACAAGGCACAGGAGGACAACGGCCTACCATCCGCAGACGAATGGTCTTACGGAGCGGCTGAATAAGACCCTCGCCGACATGCTAGCGATGTACGTCGACGTCGAGCACAAGACGTGGGACGCGGTCCTGCCGTATGTCACCTTCGCCTACAACACGGCGGTGCAAGAAACAACACAGATCACGCCATTCAAGTTGGTTTACGGCAGGAACCCGACGACGACGCTCGACGCCATGCTGCCGCACGTCACTGACGAGGAGAATCTTGACGTCGCTACCTATCTCCAGCGCGCCGAAGAAGCCCGACAGCTCGCCCGCCTACGGATCAAGACCCAGCAGCGTACCGACAGCCGACACTACAACCTCCGACGACGCTTCGTCGAGTACCAGCCCGGCGACCGTGTTTGGGTATGGACCCCGATACGCCGGCGAGGACTCAGTGAGAAGCTGCTGCGACGCTATTTCGGACCCTACAAGGTCATCCGACGTATTGGCGCACTAGACTATGAGGTCGTGCCAGACGGCATTTCGCACTCACAACGGCGCCGCGCACGATCTGAAGTGGTCCACGTGGTGCGCCTTAAACCATTTTACGGACGCTGATGAACTTCCTTAGTTTGTTGTTTTCTTTGCTACGAGTGCTTTTCTTTGTTACTTTCGTTTGTTAGCAGCATCGGGGCGATGCTTTTTAAGAGGGGGGTAATGACACGTGTATTTATCTTTATCGGGCGAACACGTTTCGCCGCTTAACAACTGTAATCGCACAGCGACGGACGCGCCTGCATGTATCCGACGTTTCTAGAAAGTTATCGATGATTCTACCCGGCTGTCTGTTGTCGCCGAACCTTATGTTATCTGATTTCATCGCCTGACGCGAATGGCGTAGAACAGTGTGGAATACGCGCGGGTCCCAGCGATTAGTCTGGAACATTCGACGACTGCTGTATAAAAGCCGACGCGCTTGACCCGCTGAGCAGATTTTCGACGATCGCCGAGCGTGTTCGCCGCTATCGTTGTGCTATAAGTGTAGCCTGTTTTGTGGGCACAGGTTCGCCCAATAAAAGTTAGTTTTGTCGTTCACAGTACTGCTACTGTGTTATTCAACGTCACGACCACGTGACAATATAGTAAAAGCAGCAGAAAAATTTTATACTAACCTGCACAGTACCCAGAGCAGCCACGCTACCTTTATTCATTGTAGGGATGGACACGAAACAGAGGCTCGTTCTATAACGATCAATGACGTGAAAAGGGCCTTGCAAGACGTGAGCATGTTGAATGCGGCAGGAGAAGGTGTAATCGATTTAATCAAAGGTGCAGGAGATATCTTGCTCGAAAATTTTGCGATCCTTTATGAACTGTGTCTCACGACTTCACGTGTACCAGAGAGCTGGAAAACTGCCAGCTTAATAGTAATCCTTAGGAAGAGAGACGTTAAAGAATCAAATTATAGGTCCATTGATTTGCTTTCAGTATTTTATAATATATTCACCAAGTTCCAATATAATCAGCACAACATGTCACTTTAATCAGCCTGAACCAAGGGAAAGACTGGCTTTAGGAAGGAATATTCTTCAATGAATAAAATCTCTGTGAACAATCCGGTTATTGAGAAATCAACGGAGTACAATCAAGCACTTTTTATGGCTTTTAAAGACTATTAAAAAACATCTGGTTTGGTAGACATACCAGCAGTCACAGAAGCATTGAGTAATGAAGGAGTGCAGTAGGCATACGTGAATATGTTGGGAAATATTCACAAAGATTCTACAGTTATATTGCCTGTCGACTAGAGAAACAGAAAATTGCCTATCAATAAAGGGATCAGTCAAGGATACAATTTGTGCAATCCTATTCACTGCATGCTGAGAAGTATTGAAGCTATTAGTCTGGGAATGCTCCGAAGTTATGATCAACGCCAAATATCTCAACAAACCTTCGGCTTGCAGATGAAATTGTGCTCTCCAGCAACACTGGGGAGGAGGTACAAAAAGCGATTGAGCACCTTAACCTAGAAAGTGTAAGAGCAGGACAGAAGACAATTATGCAGAAAACAGAAAATGTTCGATAGCCTGGCAAGAGAACAAAAATTCAGGATTGCCCGTCAGCCTCTAGAGTTTGCACAGGAGTACAGCTATCTAGGTGAATTACGCATAGTATACTCCGATCATGTCAAGTAAATTCACAAAACAATAAAAATAGATTGAAGTGCCGACCGAAAGCATTACAATATCCCGACTAGGCGCTTACGACTATCACTGAAAAGAAAATTCTACAATCATGGCATTCTACCGGTGCTAACATGTGGGGCCGGAACTTGGAGGCTGAGAAATCTTGAGAACAAATTAACGACTGCACAAAAAGCGATGAACTTAAAGAAAATGGGCGTAACGTTAAGAGCCAGGAGTAGAGCGGTGCGGATCAGAGAGCAAACGAGGGTAGCCGAGATCCTAATCGACATCAGGAGAAAAAAAAATGTAGCTGAGCAGGTTGTCCGATATGTAGGGTAGATAACCGGTGCACTGAAGGAGCTACAAAATGCGTGCCAAGTTAAAGGAAGCGCAAATTAGGACGGTAGATAATTTGGAAGGGTGATAAATTTAGGAAATTTGCAGGCGAGAATTGGAATCTTCAAGCGCAAAACAAGGAATTTTGGAGATCCCAGGGAGAGACGTTTGTCTTGCCAGGGAGATAAAGATAGGCTGCTGGTTGAGATGGTGATTGATCTCACGCCACAGCCGCTACACCGAGAGCATCGCGCGCTAGAGTTCCTGGCCGGCATGATGGTGGCCTACTGTTTGGGCGCACTAAAATGACTGCAATGAGTATGCGCCTTCGCCAAACGAGAAAGCGCGCTTGCTCACCGTGCATTTTCCCGCATGAATTCCTGTAATATCTGATAGCCTGGCTGCTCCAGGCCACATTCAAGTCGTCGAACTATAAGAGGTAAACTTTAAGCGATTCTGGCATCTCTGGCTGATGTATGCGGCTTCGTCATGCGCTGTCATGCATTTTAGAACGTTAGAACATATCCGCGTTTTAGGAGGAAGCTTTAGCTCGGAGGTTCCACTATAAATACATGGGAATGGAGAAATCGTTATTCTCAGCAATCACTGCACCACATTTGGTTACGTTTCTTGCATTAGAAGAAAAAGTTAAACTTTAGCGACTTTACACAGCGGATTTGTTATGTAGACCTTAATTTCTTATTGAATAATTGTTATAAATCGCAACATTTCGAAAAATGAGGCTATCAAGTTTACAAGTTTTGAACTCGGCAATTCGAATAGATATAATAATTCTGTTAACTGCATTTATTGACGCATCTAATGTGAACGAAATTGGTACAATTGACATCCGTGACAAGAAGCTTAATAATTTGGACTAGAACTTTCGCAATACACTTGTAAACATCGTAATAAATTACCTTAACAAATGCTATAATATACCAAATTTGTCTGCTTTAGGTATACCAATCATTACAGTTTACACACTGGCGATGTGTCCTTTTGGTGCAGTGTTTGGGTATTGCAAACTTCGTGCTGCTATTTCTTTTATCCAAATAAAATTTTGGCAGTTTTTGCAAAAACATTCACGCCCTCAGGTAAAAATTTCCTTCCTACAGTCATTAAAATTTAACCTTCTATCTCAAATGCGCCCAATTTATTTAAGGTCACTCTAGGGTTATCTCAGAAAAGCAATTCTGTGCTTTTCATGTATTTGAATAGGCGGCATCTGAGTCGGACGCGAGCTAAAGCTTACTCTTAAATGAATTGTGCACCGTCGCATTTGTGCTGTTTTCCTGGTAAGACAAACTCTCAACTAAAAGCAGTGCAAAAAAGAGAAACTGAACTGCACGAACTCACTGCACGACCTATGTCACTGCACTGAAATAAGACAGTCGCCGCGCAAAAATTGTTAACATTTAGCTTAATCCCAATGCGCTATAAATAATTAAATATAGTGTTTTCCAGTCGATCAGTACTTTACAAGGATAAGGCCCCGATGAGATCATAGGATGATGCGTTATGGTCCTCGTTACATGCGTGATGATTTTTCTTTCATTTCAGAGTATGACAACGGAAGAACTGCGAAACATGACATCATATAAAAACTATTCCTGCCTACTTGGCTTCTGCGAAGGCGGCAATTGCGTAAACTGCAACGCCTCTTCGTGGTGTTTCAGGCACGCTGTCTATACCATAGATGCCCGAAAATAGACTTACAATGGCTTTACAGTAAACTTTTACCTAATTACTCCTAATATGAATGAGCTGCATGCGTCTGCTATGATGAATTTATACGCGGGCCTGTCGGTGGTTCTCTAAAAATTACGTTTCAGTTCCAATTATGTTTTTTGCATGTAGTATGGTTACCACAGTTATATACACACAGAGGGAGGTCCCTTAGTCAACACACTGTAGAGGGAACGTCGCGTTAGTGTTGACTTGAAAACATCAATACGGAGCACTACATACAAATATATAAAAAATACCAGCATGTTCCTGTTTTGCCTAGCTAACACAAATATATATATTTTTTCAATAACAAAATTAACATTGACAAACAGGATAAATTTTGGAATAACTACATCAAGTGCTATAATTTACAAAAGTCAATCACAGCCTCCCATATACGCCGCCAGGGCCACCACTGGAAGCGGCGGCGCTGAAATCGTACATGTGTGAAAGGTGGCATCACGTGACATCGTGTCGCCCCAGTGAGACAGCGCGCGGCGATTTGATCCTGCAATGAGCAGGTTTATTAGATGCTTATTGCCCATGATACTTTACCCGTGGTCGTTGATTAGTACCGATTGTCGTATTCGAATACAAACGAAGTGGCTCCGGATATTGCAGATGCTTCAATTACGCTCATCATAGCCAAGGCAAGAATTTCTTCTTGTGTTGGCCGTATTGTATTTAATAGTGCCGTGACAAGGCCTGGTCTGTGCCGAAGTAAACTGGTCAAAACTTTTTCGAGAGCTTGAGGGGGTAAAGATACCTCCCCGGAATTTCTGTTATCAGTAAGTTATTTTGTCAAAAACTGCTAGCATTCGTAATGCGGCCGGAGAACAGTTGGTATATGACAGATTTTTTACATCAGTAGCCTAAATAAAGAAGGCCGCGACTACTGCAAATACAAAAAGAAGGTGAAGTGACGTATGTTTTGCGGTACAAGATACAAACATAATCAGCTGTGTCGCATATTTCGTTTCTTTCGTTGTTTTTCTGTGCCTGTTATGAAAAAAAGAAACAACAAAGAAAAAGAACTATAAATAGCGGCAAGTTTTGTTGCATCTGTCATAGTGGTGGAGCGCATGCGAACGGTGCGCGACTGTGCGAGAAGATACGGTTCTTATACAGGAAATTAAAGGAGACGCGTGCCGATTCCCAAGGCCTTGCATTGTGGGGGTCACAAAGCATATTAAAGCCGCTACAAAAATTTATTCGCCAGTATTTTGCTAGTAAATTCATAGACAACAGTACTTGCAGCGTAACGTTATGTGGATATTTGAGCTGCATCTTATACTACATAATTTTCATGAATAACAATTTGTGTGACCGAGACGATGCGACGCAGGCGCGTGTGCACGTTTTTCCGACAGAAAGGGATTTTAATAATAAAAATGGCAATCAACCAAGCAATCGTTGATTTCTTAAGTGGCCAGGAACAACCTTAAAGTTAGGGTGCTGGCACATGCATATATATTAAAAAGAGAGAAACAAAACAAAACACAAAACATACGAGGGAACATACGTAAGAAAAATGAATAAAAAGGAAAGAGGAACGCAAAACCCGCGGAGAATGCAATGAAATTAATTTATAAAAAATATTGAGATGATGAAAATAAGCGTATAAACATTCTGCATTGTGTGCACGGTTGAGTGTTGGTGATGACAAGCACCAGCATGGAAAGGTCGACGTTCCCTGGTTATCTTGCGTGGAATACGAAACGTGATAAAAATAAAAGTTCGGGGCATGCGAGGATACCGTGAAGGAGCATAAACAGAAACAGGTCAGCATGGTTACGTCGGTAGCCAAAGTAAGCGCCGTGAGAATAATTCAACAGTGCTACAACAAGGTTCAGTGACCGGGTTACCAAATAAGTGGCAAATGCCAAATATCTGGACTGGCACAGGTTTCACCGGTACTTTTCAAGTTTGCTTTGAAAAAAAGGTTAAGTGCTTAGGGTTGATACAAGGGCGGCTTGAATATATAACGTGTGTAACAGTTGTACTTAGAGAGAGCGTCTCCTTTTTCTTCTAGCCTCGCTATCACTTAATGGTGAAGTTATTCCGAAACAACCAACTGCCTACACCGCCGTCACTCAAGAAAGCATAAGAACCGCGTGTTGTAAAGCAATATATGTTTAATTGATACATGGGTGCTTTAAACTGTTTGGCATATGTTGCGTACAGTCAAAGCTAGTACCAGAAAATGGTCTTATAAAATGATATTAGAAAGTAATCTCTATCTTCTTATACGGGAAAGGCAAGAGGAGAGGGTCGCTTGCTGGCACTGGTCGAACAAAGATCACCTCTGTGTGCGAAGAGCAGGCGCCCACTTGCACCACATCTTTTTATTTATTTATTTATTTATCACAATACCCACAGCGCCCATAGGCATTACAGCTGGGGGGAGAAGGAAACAAAGAACCAATAAATAAAGCAGGCAAAACATAACATATACCCGGAATGCTGTCATACTCGCACATACACACAAAAACACTATCTTACTTCAGTGGGCGCATACAGTTTGAAAATACATCATTTGATAGAATCATTGCGACATCGGATGGTAGCTTGTTCCATTGGCTTATGGTTCTGGGGAAAAATGACATTTTAAACGCTTCACTTGTGCAGGCTATTTCTTTAACCTTATTTTCATGGTCCAGCCGTTGAGAAACGTAATCAGGCTTGGAAAAATATTTCCCGGGATTTATACCTGTTCGAGAGTGGAATATGTTATAAAAGAGTTTCAGTCTGAGATATTTCCTGCGTTGCTGAAGTGGCTCCCAACTGAGGCTTTCTTTTGCTCTTGAAACACTGAAATTCCTAGTGTAGTTTGAATAAACAAAACGAACGGCTATGCTTTGAATTCTTTCTAAACTGTTGACGTCACGTGCCGTCCACGGATCCCACACAGCACACGCATAATCCAGAACAGATCGGACATTTGATTTGTACAATGATACCTTTGTCCCCAGTGGCAACTTTTTTGCATTTCTGCGCAGGAAACCTAGAATGCGGCATGCTTTACTTGTGATATGATCAATGTGAAGGCTCCAAGAAAGAACGGGTGTGAAATAAACGCCCAGATGTTTGTGCTCCTTTGCGTCCATTTCACTTACTACTAAATTCTTTCTAACAATCGCTGCGGTAGAATGATTCCTGAGCGACCCTTTACGACTAGTATTCCATAACCCATGTCTTTAATTTGGCCCTGCTGAGGACACGCTTAAAATTTTTGAGGGGCCAGCCAAGAAAACATTCTTTATTGGATCTGCTTGGCAGTCGAGGGCCCGGAGATGCAGCCCCTCTTAGCCCATAAGGTTAATCAGGCCCTCCTCTGTGGGATTCATTGGCGTTTAATACGACGGGTATTTCTGCTATAAATTATGGCATCTTAAACCATCCTTTTTCTGGATACATTTCTGGCAAACCCGCGTGGTTGCTGTGCTTTGATCTTCCTTTTAATGAAGATCGTAAACAAAGAAGCTGGCTTCCTATTTGAAAAGGAAGTCGTAAACTGGAGCTCTGAACAATCGAGAGCACAATTTGCTTATACCCCAACAGCTTACTGCCTTGCACGGCCATGCAGAGACACAGAATCTGAAAACTGTCTTCTACAACTAGAAATGCAATTCGGCAGCGTGAACAGCCAACAGGGGCTTTCTTTCCCAACGCATGTAAATACTAGCACAGCCTATTTTGCATCTTTGAAAATTGTCTACACATGAGGAGATTACTGCGAAATATTCAGAGAAAGCAGTTCTCTACGTCACAAATTCAGTGAATGACGCTCTTCTTAGATTGTGGCCGAAACCTTTGCATGACATGACCTGGCGGCACAACGAAGACTGCAGCTGATGTAAACTAGGACATTGAGCTGTGTGCAAATAGTTGATTATTTGGCTATTGGTTCAAGATTTTGTAACGGGCCGCACCACACGTGCGCTCTCCTTTGCAAGGCTGGTGTAAATACCTCTACTCAAAATGTCACACTTTTGACTATAGATTCACTCGCGATTTCTTTGAGGCCCACAGTAGTATTTACGATTTATTGAAATGCTGCGAATGGACGGCTGCATACGGAGTGCCGATGTGACTCGTAGGGGGCGTGCTCGGAAGGTGAGCGGGAGCAATCTGCGCAGTAGGCTGAATTCATGACTCTCAAGAATGGCAGTCTGGCCGCCTGTCAGGAAGTGCTAGTGGGGGGCAAGGGCGAAGGCGGGATGCCCGGCACAAGAATGCACGAAGAGGTTCGGAGCGTAGAAGCACGAGATTTGTAGATATGTAAACATTATTATTGCGTGAATTGTAATGCATATTGTGCGTCGCCGGGATGAGCTCGCAACCTATTTGCCTGGTCGTTTTTCAGTATATACGTAAACAATGGCAGGCCAATGATCAGATGAACAGTGGGCTGTACTGAATATATCTGACCAAAAGAGCGTCATACAGCGAAAGTGGCGTTCTCTCAAGAGGGCTCACAACATACTGACAAGATCCAGGGCATCGGTCACACGATCTACGCGGACGACATCACTGTCTGGTGCGCGGGAGGCAGTGACGGACAAGTCGAAGCCGCTCTCCAGGAAGCTGTCGACACTATATAGCGCTTTCTAACAGACACGGGACTCCGGTGCTCCCCAAACAAATTGGAGCTCCTTCTCTACAGCCGAAGAAGAAAGGACCGCAAGCCAAAGAACTGGAAACCCCACGCTGAAATGGACTACAATCTACACCAAGTGCGGAGACTGGATTCTCAAAATCGGGTCCATTCGAATCCTGGTAATTACACTGGAAGGGATGGGCACAAATAGCATCACCATTCACAAACTAGCAAAGAAGACGGATAGCGTCCGCAGTCTAATCAAGCGGGTAGCTAACAGGAGAAGAGGCCTGAGCGAAGAGAATCTGGTAAGGCTAGTCCAAGCTTTCTTTTTATGCGATTTCATGTACGTAGCGGCCATGCACGCCTGGAAGAGGGCCGAGCGAGACAAGCTAAATACCATTGTAAGGAGGGGGATCAAGAGCGCGCTCGGACTACCACACTACACACGCACCGACCGACTCCTGCAGTTAGGTATTCATAATACCCTGAAAGAAATTGCAGAAGCACAAGAAAGCTCACAGATTCTCAGGCTCTCCGGCACCAGGGCGGGGAGACGACTCCTAACTGAGATGGGCGTCCCTCCGGCCTCTGTCGAAGACGCCAACCAGGGCATTCCGAAAGAGCAGAAAGACAACATCATCATATACCTCGCCCCGCGCAATATGCATCCCAAGCGCAACCTAGAAAGAAGGAAGGCCAGGTCGGTGGCGCTCCTACGCCGCGCGACAGAACTACCTGGTGGCAGCTGCTTCGTTGACGCAGCCCAGTATGGCAAAAGCAACAATTTCACAGTAGTGTCGATCAACCACAGGGGTTCGACCGTTAACCCCGCTTTGGTACGAAGCACGCCGTCGCGTGCGGCCGAGCAAGTGGCCATTGCCTTGGCCCTCCTGGGCGATAAAGATGCCAATATCTTCAGCGACTCCAGGGCAGCCATCCGCGTCTTCAGCGTTGGCGGCATGTGTAAGGAAGCCTGTCGCATCCTCGATGGCAAAACCATCGCCACCCACACTCTCACGTGGTTCCCGGCTCACATGGGATCCATCATGGGAGGCCCTACAAACCTCAATGAGCTGGCCCACTCCAAGGCGCGAGGTCTCGCTTTCCGCGACCGTCTGCCTGCAGTGGTGCCTGCAGTCCAACGCCTGCCCGCAGTGGTGGAGAACAGAGATCAACCGACCACATACAAAGAAATTACGCAGCACTTTATCTCGGCAAGAGAGACTTTTCCCTTCCTCACAAGAAGTTAAATATAGCGCAGGCATTGGCCCTCAGATAATTGCAAACAGGCTGGTATCCCAGCCCGGCTTTATTCCACAAGCTTTATCCCGACACTTAAGCCAGTAGCTTTTGCAGGCACTGCAATGACTTCACTGGTCTAGACTATATGCTGTGTGTGTGTGTGTAGTGACTTTTGAAGGAGAGGAAGAGAGAAGTGCTGTGCCGTAACTGTCTCTCAGAGGAGGACACCTCAACAGCACTGCACAGGGAAAGGGGAGTGGGGAGAAAAAGATCAGGGAGAGAAGAAAAAGAAGGCGCAAAAGAAATAATAAGAAGGTTGAAGAAGCAATGCGGGGCTTACAGCCGCGCTCTCAGCTGCGTGTCACAAGGAAAGTCAAGTAGGGCAGGAAGCACTTTCTTGACAATGGAAGGGTGGGCTGCCGGAAAGAGAAGTGCTCCTTCCGAGTCACAGGGCAGTCCCACACGACGGTATGATGCAAAGAGCGCAGTGCGCTCAACATCGAAGGCCGGGCAGCGGAGCCGAAGGTGCTCAAGCGTCTCCTCCTCGCCGCAATGCAAGCACGCGGGGCTGCCTCTTCCGTGCAGTCTGTGCATTCTGGCGGCCGTGTTGTAGCAGCCGACGCGCAGCCGAAGGAGAAACGAGTGGTCCCAGCGGGAGAGACCCGCGCGGGGGAGGAGGCGAGGGGGAGTACCTGCAGCAACGCGAGGATCCGGGTGCTGCGCGCGTAGGATGCGCAGTATCGCCGTCTTGGCCACGTCGAAACCGGTGACGGAGTTGGCGAGGGGGAAGCGAATCGAGAGCGCTTGCTTCGCGAGGGCGTCGGCCGCTTCGTTCCCGGGCAGGCCGATGTGCGCGGGGACCCACTGCAATGCCAAATCGCAGCCCTGATTTACGAGATGGCGCAGTTTTGATCCCACGCGCTGCACAAGCGGAAGACCGGCATAGTCCTTCCTCAGCATGCACATAGCCGCACGCGAGTCCGACAGTATCACGGCAGACGAGACACCGCACTGCTGAAGAAGTAGGTGAGCCGCGAGGTCAATCGCCGCGAGTTCGGCGACTGTAGACGAGGCAGGAAAACGAAGGCGGCACTGTCGAGACGCAGAAATGTCCGGTGCCGTGCACGCGGCAGCGGCGGAACCGTCACTGGACACGGACTATATGCTTTGGCGTTGCCCCTCGTTGTGGGGCACGGAACAAATCAATGAGGACAAGTGGCTCTCCGCTATTAAGAGCCCCGATGACGGGGCGCAACTATAGGTTGTCCAGAGGGCCCACGATGCGGCGGTCGGGCATGGCCTTGCATTGTCCCAACGGTGGAGCGGCCCGCAGCGCGCTGAGTCACATTCCTCAGGACCTTCACTAAACTTTTGCATCCATCCATCCATCCATCCATCCATCCATCGAAACATCCATCCATCCATCCATCCATCCATCCATCCATCCATCCATCCATCCATCCATCCATCCATCCATCCATCCATCCATCCATCCATCCATCCATCCATCCACAAGTGCAAATACTTTTGAGTTTATTATTGCGAGATTCTTCGGTCACAAATTTCTATGGCCAATAACAACGCCGTCAAGTCTGCTCGCTTGCATCATAGGGCATTAACGTGTATGTGATAGCAATTAGCGGCGCACGCATCTCCTTGTGAAGGCGAACACAGCCCATATCTCCGTGGCCAGTTCGATTTCGTCGCAGCGCTGACGCTGACAGACTGAGGATATTTATTACACGCATGTGCAGTTGCGCGACTCCTTCTAGGCATTGGTCCTTGCCCTATGTACTGAAACCCTCCGCATCAGCAAACAGTTCAGCAAGAATAATTAGGGTAGCATTGAAAACTGGCAAATTGAGGACTGGTGACTTGCTACAGGCACTGCTTGGCTTCGTCTGCCTGGACTCAATTTTGTGACCACTGGGAGACCAGCGCGATCAAAAGCTTATCCTCCATTTGCTTTAGCACACGATATTAAGTTGATGACCTAGTTTAGCCAATGCCTTTTTGTATAAGTATACCTTTCCGGCTGAACATTCCGGTTTTGTGGTTTTATGATAGATAACAGCTCGACCACAACTTGCGAAAAAAAAAACGCCGTTTTCTCAACGATAAGATTTCGAACATTTATAGCTCCCAATTTCTGGCATCAAGGTGAGAGAACCGCTCGAAAAATTGTTTGCACAGATGGCCGAAGACTTGTGCCGCGAATAGTGAAAGAAATGTATTTACCATTGAAGGGCATACGGAAGGCTGCGACTATAAATTTTGCACCTGCTTGTAAAAAACTGCAGTTTAGGCTAGAAGGATTTAAGTCTATGTACACGCCATGAATTAGTGGGCCTTTCCTTGCACATTCACAATAAGCTTATGCATATCGTCTTTTAAGTTGACGCAGAAGGCCAATTTCCAGACTCACTCGTAACTGGACAGCAGTGGCTCGGGGCGACCCATTTGGGCAGGGAACTCATTATTTCTTCCTTAAGATTAACGTAAGGAGACGAAACTTTTCCACTGCTGAGCCACAGAACTATTATGGAATATATCAGGTTCCCGAACTTAAATTCTATCTTTGTGAGAATTTCACCGAACTGGAAGTGGCTGAGACCGTGTGACCTGATCACATTACCAGCCGAAACAACAGGTTTAAGAAGAACCTGTCCACATACTTTCCACAAATAACCTGCTGGTGAAAAGAAAGAAATACATCACTTCTTAGGATCTGACAATCACTCCAGCTACTAATATTTGCCATACGACCCCATTTTAACCACGGACATGCTTCCATCATCAATTGTGGCGATATTGGTTTGCGTAGCTTCAAAGTATAGGTGCACACTGTATTTTTTAATTACAAAATTTGCTTCCTCGTTGCCATATCATGCGTGCTATGGACTGAGGCAAGGAACATTATATTATATACTGTTTCACAGGCGAAGAGCTAGATATAGTTCTCTGGACCCAGCGCCTTTGGTGAAGTCGAGAAAGTTTCGGCGCGTTCTATGACGTGCTCGTTTGCAGTGGCTACTCGAAGCCTTACGCGCTTCTTGCGAGATCTTCGTGTGAGGCTTCTGATTCATCGGCACTTCCCCAGACGAGGCGTCGCCGTGGTATGATCTAGTAACGGCAGTGAAGCTGGCTCTCAGGAAAAAGCCTAACAGCGTTATGTTTTGTTGAGAAGGCCTGTTCTTATGTAGAGGTGCAATGGTGGGCATATGGATAAAAATAGACTGCGTGCGGGCAGACCTTCATTGTATAGACCGCCACTAGCCGTGAGTCGGATTTTTTTGACGGGCAGTAGCTTGAAGACCCCTGGTCTACAAGAACCCGAAGCTAAAAGTTAGGATCTATATTTTGATGCGTTAGCATTCTTAGGGTACTTCACACACTTTACGGGGTCTCCTATCTATTTAGGTCTCTATCTATTGTTATGAAGTGATCCGCACATGAATGAACGCGGTGCTTGCCAGAGAGATGAAGGCGCTTGCGCATGGGGCGGATCTGCCATATTTTCTAGCACCAACATTTCTTCGTAAATATTCCGTAAATATATCCTACGCCTACATCCCGCCTCCGTCACACATTGGTGGTGTTACGCGCTATGTCACGCCTCGCAACGGTACAACGCAGCGGCTGTCGCTTCGGGCGTCTGTCGGCAATGGCAGAAGACGGGGCGCACATCAGCACCCACCAGTTGGACTGTCATGCTAGCGCAACCTAGGGTTCCTGGCTCGTTCTACGGTTCCGCAGAACGGGACGTTGAAGACTGGCTGGAGGAATAGGAACGTATGAGTGCCAACACCAGATGGGACAGTAACCTGAAGTTGGCAAATATTATATTCTACCTCTAAGGAACTCCCAGAGTACGCTTCGATAATGACGAAGCTGAGCTCTGCACCTCGGACACCTGTAAGAAAAAGCTACCAGATTTGTGTGGGAAGCTTGGTGGCCGGAAGATCGCCCCGAAAGATATGTTTGCATCACGTGCGCGCACGTCTACAGAATCTTAGGTCTTATATACATAAGAGACGTTATTGCTAAGGCCGACGCCGAGATGCCGGAGGCCGGAAAGGCTAGGCTTATTTTGAAAGGGATCGCCGACGTCAATTTCAATCCTTTAGCGCTACAACGTAAAGCTATTCCGGACTTTGCTATTTCAACTCTGCAATCAGCCCTCCGCAATTAGTCAAACATTTTTTAGGGACAGCCCCATTTCGCCTGTCTGTCACGCGACGTCACGCAAACCGCGATAGCTCCCCATCAGATATGACGTGTACACTCTGATTATGCATGATTGTACCGAAGAAAAGAAAAACAGTTATTTCTGATTCGACGTCTTTTCGCCATTAGGCCTCAGCTATTGGTCAAAACTTTTCGAGCTGCACCCACTTCACCTGCCTGTCACGCAACGTCACAAAACCACGAAAACTCACCGCGTCAAAGTGACGTGTGCTCGTTAAAGATGTATTATTATGCTGAATAAAACTGAATTTTTCTCTGAATAGACGCAGGCTGCCCCGTTCCAAAAGGAATAAAAGATGGCTGCCGCCGATCGCTCAGGCACTGGCTACTCACACGTGCCCGAGTGCATGTGTTTATTTATGTACAATAAGACATTTTTCATGGCCGTTTGAAGCTTTTGAGCACTTTCGGCACGTTTACGACCTCGCTCAGCCAAATTTTCTTTGCTGAGGATACTATTTAGTGGCATTCTTAACCTTCTGTTGCATGCTGCCGCAATTTTTGACCAGCCACCGCAAGCTAAATTTGGGGAAACTGACCAATCACAGGTGCCGGCGCCACCCTCTTCAACCGGCTATCGACATTCAGTGCACTGACTCGGCCCCATCGAATCCCTCTCCACTTAAGTGTGCTCCTCGCTTCTTGTCAGCAAATTATATTGTTAGAGTAGGCAATGTTATTCGTTTTTAAAGGAAAGAAGAGTGATATTCTATGAACGAGGAAAGCGTTTGTTTGGTCTCTTTAGACAACCCTGTGGGTCACCGCCCGCTGCTTGCGTCCGCGTTTACGCAAGTTTCACGTCAGGAGATTGGAATAAAAACACATTGGAATAGTTTCACGTTATGGGCCCCTTTATTGTGCTAAACAAATAACCGACTATTACGATACCTCCAAATGCGGATTTTGAGCAGGGCTGTTTGTGTGTTTGGAATTCGCATCAAATCATTTGATTCTGAACGAGAGTGTCCTCTCGGCGGTGGCGCTGAGCCTCTGCTCGGGCAGGTTGCTTATCAGCAGCGGCAAAGGAAGCATTTAGGCCGGTTGCGTCGCTCCTTGTTCAGAAAGAAAGCGTGAACACAGGAACACGTGTCTCGAGCGAAGCGCATTCACTAGCGGTGGTGTAGGCGAAGTAGCGCATGCGCAGTGGATGCGAAGCCCATGCCAGTTCTTGGTTTCCTTACGTGGTATTGGTGGATGCGCTCGCTGCATGCTTGGTAGCCGCCGTGGAGAACGACTCTTGCGACACTCCGCTTTTTTCCTCACCCCTTCCCTATAATCTTCTACTCTGATTTCCTCTTCATGCTTCCGCTGCTCCCTCCTCCACCGATTTCCTCCTCGCGCTCTCTTCACTATCGGCGTTTTTCAACCTCAGCTGGACACCGCGTTCGCTCATTATTCCTTCGCTGAGCTTGTTCACTCGGTTACGCCGAGGGACACCGATGCTCAACACAAGAACGGGCGCCACAGAACTGCTTTCTGAAATGTTTCTGCAGTAGACGCCATTAAAAGGCAGTACCGGCGCTTTGGTCACGTGTTTGTGAGGCTTCCAACGACGGCGACCACTCCCTCTTACCAAGACAACCAGGCAGCAGAGCCGTCACATCGACCAAATCATCTGACTCGGATATTACGCCGCAAACATGAGGCCACGACACGTACCCCAATTCACTCCGGTGACACGAGCTCGATTACGACTCCATTTGTCCAAGCATTTACCCGGCAGGTGCTCGCCAACATGGGCATACACTCTGTGTGCACAGAGGCAATCCCCACAAAAACTTCCTGGCGTCCCTTCTAATCCTATCGAGAGCAGCCGTTCGCTGCACGATGTCGTGACCATGCTGCGTGGAGAACCCCTGACGATCGACTTATACGGTTAGACCTATATGCCACGTCACCCGTACAGCGCCACCTGCTGGTCCACGCCACCTCGAGCGTTGTTCACCCCTTACCGCTGTCTGGGCCGCAACCGCTTACGACCTTCAACCCAGTCGCATTTCCTCAATACCGATGCCCCCACAAAGATAAATAATTACTCCTTGTCGCCGTCGCCACTTTCTCGCCTCCAGGCCGTCGGCTGTCGTCTCCCTCACTTCAGACTCGCCACCCGTCATCCCCCTTTGGACTTGCATATGCCTTTCAGGACAACCAAACAGTGCAGCGCCTGGAGGTGCCACTGCACTGACGACTTCCACCACAAATCCTCTTCTGACGCTGTAGATGAGACGAAGCTTGTTAGACGTCGATGTTGATGGCGTCACTATTTCGGTGCTCATCGACACTGGGGCACGCATCTCTGCAATGAGAGCAGATCTTCACGGATCTTTGCCTTCATTAGGTGTCGCGCGTGCCGCCTCCCGCTTCTTTCGCGTCGCTAATGGACGGTCTCCTGCCGTTCTTGCGATATTCACCACCCGTGTCTGCGTTTCTTATGATCCCACTCCCTTGCAGTTTGCCGTCATTGAGAAGAGCCCCCATACCTAATGCCCGGCTTAAATTTTATGTGACCGGCACTCTTTAGCTTAAGCTGCCCCATCTTCTCGATATTACAGCTGCCCTACCACAACACTTTACTCTCGCCATCACGTTCGCATACCACCTCAAGCTGCGTTATTAGATGTTTCACCACCTTCTTGCTCCACCAACTTTGCTCTTTCGTATCTCGATGACATTAACAAGATCATCGCTCCCGATCGGTCGCAGGCGCTAGCTCAAGGCTTCTAATGCGTCCTGGCGTCCTATCGTGAATCCGTACACGGATGAACGCGATGCTTGGCCAAGCAACGAAGACGACGATGAGGATGCCTGCGCATGGGGCGGATCAGTCATTTCCTCTTGCCCTACCGTTTTTTGTAAATTTTATCTAAATATGTCTTTCGCCTACATTTAGATTTCTTCCTACCTTCCTTGTTTCTATCTGTGTGTGTATTTAACTATTTTGCAGCCTACCTGAGTCATTGTGTAGCTCGTGGTAGAATGGATAGCGCCGACGGCTGCTGTGTTGAGGTAACAAGGTCTGAAACCAACCATCGGATTTTCCCTTTATTAATTACTTCTCTGCAACTTGCGGGTTTCCGCAGAAACATTACGTCAAACTCTTGCCTTTGCATTGAGTTGTTGAGAAGTGCGACTTCGCCCTACCCTCTGTTACCGCCTGGGCTAGCAGAGTGCGGCTGGCCATGAAAGGCGTTGGTCCCAGTTCTGAGTACCACATCAGGGCGAATTTTCCTTCAACTGAGAGGCTTTTCATTGGAGGAACCGTTATGCGTTTTCGTTGTAGCAATTGCTACTATTGGGTGGGCGTCTCATTCCCCCTTTATTTATTACTTCTCTCCCCGTTGCGGGTTTCCGTAGAGCCATTATATCGGATCAACTTTGGTCACTGAGTATGAGGCAATGTGTACATATGTTCCGCTCTTCAACGAATATCTTTCATGCCGATATGGGTACCGTAATATGGGGGATTGGGTTGGTACCACTGTTCAAAGGAACATTTGACGCAGACTTGGAGCGCTGGGCATGTTCCAGTCGGTCATTGGGGGTCTTCAATGAACCTTTTTAATCCAAACGTCGGTCATGAAAAAATCCTTACATTTCTCCGATGGATATCAGTATAGAAACCACCTCTCAAGGGTTCCTCAAGGCCACCAGCTCGACGCGTTAGCAGATCGCACTGGGTATATGCCACTCTCAAAGAACGCCCTTCAGGGCAACGCTTTAGCGATCTGCGCCACACAATGGCTATGTGCCGCTGTTCAATGAACCTCTCGCCAGCTTGGGTTACCGAGCATGTGCCACTGAGCATGCGGTAAGCGAGGGAACGATTCTCAGCGCTCGAAGCCACCGCAGGGCTATGGTTCTCGTTTGGGGGACCACGCGCAGACTCTTCGGCAGTGCCACTGCACGGTGTACCATTCCAGAAAGAAGCGCGAAGGAGGAGCCCGGTTAACGCATGACACGTGTCTGAGCGTTCGCACGCACCTGCGTGCCGCGCATTTCTGAGGCTGAACGCAGGCTTCGTGGTGGTGGCACTAGATGGCGCCGAGTGTTCTTAGGGAAGCACGATAAATAAATAAATAAGTAAGTAAATAAATAAATGAATGGTACATGCAAGGAGCTTAGAGCGAAGCAGCAACAGAGATATGGCAGAACTGCGTTTATAAAAGATATAATCGACAGAGTAATGTTTTTTCTGGACTGCCTTGACTTTATCGACGCTTGTAGTTTTTGCCATACGTCACACCTATAAACATTTTCTGGTAATAAAGGTTGCCAACAAATATTTTCGAAGTCCCCAAAACAGTACCCCTCGCTATACGCACGTCAAAGGATGACACTTAGCTAGTATAAAGGTGCGAAAACATTTTTGAGAAATTGGAATTCGACACTAAAGTCGGTCTCGAAATGCCGGATATGGCGTGGTGAACATTTTTGTGACGTCCACACAAAGAATAAGCTTGGTTGTTGTTGTGTATCAACAGGGCAGGCTGCAAACATTTAACGTTGAAAGTAAACCATGGAACTGGTTTCAATTTATCTGATTTCGCTAGCCCGTGGCAGCCGCAGCTGTTCCAGAAACGAAGCGAGTCAATGTAGCGTGACGTGATGGTGCTTTCGGGCGCTGGTAACGAAAACGGAAAGTATTTCTCTGAAACAAATCGTATAGCGAATAATGTAGGGTGCTGGTATTTAAGGGCTGCAATCCTTTATTTATCGCAAGTAATGGCAAATGGAAAAAATTCATGTCGGTATTCTGAAAAACTGCATGACCCAACTCGGTGTCTAACCTACAAAGCATAACTGAAACAAGCAATTAATTAAATTGCTTACTTAAATGGCCACTTAATGGTCCGTGGAAAAGATTTAGGCGTACGCGTAAGCACAAAGTGTGTCTCACAAAGAATGCTTCCTCACAAGAATTTCGTGGCAGTCTCTAAATAAAATTGGTACACATGAGAGGAGGGTAAAACATTACCCTCCTCTCAAGGCGCAGTGTTACATCCCAACAATTACCCCATGCGGACATCGCTATGTGCCGCCTCTTTCACGGGGGGAGGCAAGTGTTGTTTACTTCCTGCTGATATGAGCCGAGCGCGTTGCCGCGTCATTTTCCTACGCAGCGTTTCTCGTTGAACCTGGACTACATCGCATTAATTTTCAAGACAAACATGGCGCGCGGATGGAGACGTAGGGCGCAATGTTGGCTGGCTTGCGCGGCGTGAAGCGAAAAAAGGCGGATGTTGGCGGGCGTTTGCCGCATTGCTGCGAACATTTATGCACTGTAAAAAATAAGAAGCAACCGTTTCCGTTATTTTTTCTGTTTGATAATCGTTTAATAAGTTGTAAATGTATCAGAATATGCACTTACGATTGTCTTTATAGTAGGCTCCGACGATGTCTTGCAGGCATTAGCGAACATTGCTACATGCTACAGCTGCCACAACTTGTGAATGGGGTAAATGTTCCATTTATAATGTTTTCTTTACTGTACGCATAAAATAAAATGGGGAAAATTTTTATATCGGGAATCGAGTAACGGTACCCCTACTTCAAACTCCAACTCAACATGGTGCCTTTACGAAGGACGTTTTCAGACGCCTTAAGATATGTTAAATTAGCCTCTAAGCGCATCTTTTCCTTATCTCGGCAGTGAAAAATATTCTTCTTTTACCATTCTAGGCGAATATTCACAGATTTTGCCTCTCTATAAAAATTATGGAAGAACTCATCTCACGATGACTGTCGCAGATAATGTGATGAACATTCGAGCGACAACTTATTTCTGACATAAACCTTCGTTAACGTCTGTAGATGAGATCCAAATTTTTATTACGACATACAAAAAGGCATTTCATTCAGTAGACGTACCAGTAGTCACAGGAGTGTCACATAGTCAAGGCGTACAGTCGCGGACAGAATAAAATGGACCACGGCATCTTCGAAAACGTTCAATTCCCGAGCAGCGTGTAGCAGTAACCAGTAAAACTGCCCACGACAACGTTGTTAGCATATTTTAGTCGAGGTCCAAAATGCAAATACCAGATTGCGTTGCGAGGTTGCGGAGATATTCAGCTTTTTCTTAGATTTCATGGTCCATAATATTCTGTCCGCGACTGTACATGACGCTGACGTAAATATCTTCGAGAGAGAGAGAGAGAGAGCAAATGATAAATGTTGATGATGACGATGAAAAGCTTTATTTATCCCTCTATAAAGGGAAGGGGCCAATGGAATAGGTGAACGGTAGGGAGGTTAACCAGGAGTGAGCCCGGTTGGCTACACTACACTGGGGAAAGGAAAACGTTGACGGACAGTTTAAAGGAAGAAGAGAAAGTCTACTGGGGATATCATTCAGTCACTCAATCCGGACCAAAGACGGTGACTCAATCCGGTAGCTTTCAAAAATCGCAGCAACAATTTTGTGGCTTTCTGTAGCTGCGATATGCCAGGCCATGGTGCCAAGATCTTGTTCAAGGTGAACGGTGTCCTATCTAGCTGATTGAGAGCTGTGCAGATGTCATGTCTTTCGTTTTCTAAAGATGGGCAGCAGCGCAGTAGCCATTCCAGTCAAAAACGTATATGCATTGGTGAATGCGACGCCCAAGCGTAAGTGGCGCAGCATTGTTTCCTCATTTCGCGGATGCCCTGGTAACAGCCGCAGTTGCATACAGGGGTCGAGGGAATGCAATCGATCTTGGATGATTTCAGGTGTGTGCCATATTTCTAATGTCATATGGTACGCTAGCTTGCTTAACTGTTGGGCTGCGTCGGTCCGCGATAAAGGTACACAGACAAGGGTTGCCCCTTCGTGTGCTTTCCAGGACCCGCTTCGAAGGGATGACAGAAGTCATTGTAAGGTCGCCTTCGAATCCCACAATATTGCCCACCGATTAGCGGCTTGGTTGTTAGTATAATGAACGGCACCTCGGAGGGGAACAATCTACGACCCGGTCTATGTTGTCAAGTGAGAAATCTTGTATCGGATGCTTATTGATCGTGATGGTATTACCACTGCGCCGGTGGAGCTGGTCTGAGTGGAAGAGCCATCCGTATATATGTGGACTCGGTCAAAGTAGAAAGTGTTCAAACAATCCCGAGCTGCTTCCTTCAAGGCCGCGGTAGGCAGGTCGGTCTTCTGTCTTGTCCCTGGGAGCGTAAGACGCACTTGAGGTTGCTTTAAACACCACAAAGCTGAGGTTCAAGATGCTGAGGGTGTGAAGCCTGATGATAGAGAGGCACGATGGGTGTTGACCTCGTTGGAGAAGGACGCCTGTGGTCGTCGTTCTTGCAGGCAGTCAAGAGAGCTTGTTTACCTGCGTGAAATATGACGAACATCGGCCCTAAGCGCGTCTCTACTAATGTAGGTCATGATCGAAGGGTTGTGAGCCATTATAATGGTTCCCGCTGTTGAGGCGCTCCGCTGAAGGCCAAGGCAAACACGTAGTGCCTGTGCTTGCACGCTCTGAAATTCTCGAAGATTTGACTTGCATGTTTTAGCAAGCACGGGAGAACTATTATGTAGCAATCCGAAAAAAAGGGCTCGATATAACTGTAGCATGGAGCCCCCTGACTATCCCAATGTTTTCCAGGGATGAACTTGAAGACTTGAACAATAGATGGGAGCTTATTTTTGAAGTGGGCCACCTGAGGGCTCCAAGAGAGGTCTCGGTCAACAATGACACCTAAAAATCGATGATTTCTCTTTTAGAAGATAGGGTGGCCATTGATGCATAATTGATAACGAGACATCACGTTTCGCGTAAAAGCGACTAACGCACATTTTTCTGTTGAGATGGTAAGGCCTTGTGCGTGAAGATGGTCATATACCTGTGTTGATGTTTTCTGTAGTCTTGCGTGAACCTGCAGGCGAGTGACCACTGATGACCAGATGCAGATGTCGTCGGCGTAGATCAAGACACTCACTCTTTCCCGTAGCGATTCGCCCAGCCCAACAAGCGCGAGGTTGAAAAGAATATGGCTTAGAACACCGCCTTGGGGAACGCCTCAGCATGAGTATTGGTCGGTAGTCAGACCATCTTCCGTACGTACGAACAAGGACCGTTGTGTCAAGTAGTTTTTGATCCATCGATATACTCGCCCTGCTACTTCATCTGTCAAAAGTGCGTCTAGAATGGGTTGTTGGGCAACGTTGTCGTAAGCGCCTGTCACATCCAGAAGGAGCGGTACTGAAAATCGTTTCCAAGATTTTAGCTGTTCTACAGATGACACTAGATCAATGACATTGTCAATCGATAAACGGGTTCGTCGAAATCCTGCCATAGTCAGGGTACATTTTGCGGTGTTCAAGGTACCATTCGAGACGCATAAGGATTATGCGTTGCTTGAGGTTCCCGACGCAGCTGGCAAGTGCTATAGGTCGATGCGATGGCAGTTCGAGCGACGACTTTCCTACCTTTAGTAGCGCTACCAGGCGGTTGCGTTTCCATTCCTGTGGGACGACACCATCTAGCCATGAACTATTAAAAAGGCTGTGGAGTTCTCTTCGTGCTTCTCGACCTATGTGGCGCCGAGCAGTATATGTTATGCCATCGCGCCCTGGTGAAGACGAACACCTACAGAGCGCCATAGCAGCTTCTAACTCTTCCATAGAGAATGGAGCGACCGTACTTTTATCTCGTGGACCGGGGATGTCACTTAAAGCCATGCCAGGAACTAAAACTGTGCCGCCGGCGACTTTCGCATCAAATTACTCTCCAACGTCTATCTCACGGCGGTTTTGATAGAGAGCAAGGGCGTTAAAAAGAGTGTCGTTGCTGGGATCTTGAACAAAGACCCCGTAGGGACACAGGGGACAATGGCTTGCAGGGGTCTAATGAGTAGCAAAAGCATTTCCATCTTTGATCCGCTAGCGTATCCATTCGGCGTTTTATCTTCTTTTGAATGCACCGCGCTTCTCTAAGTTCAGCAATTGACGTTTTGCGCCTGTATTTCCTTCTAGCATAGTGATATACTCTACGAAGCCTTTCCAATTCAATGTCATTCTCTGTACGCTTTGACGAATGTGTAAAGCAACGCGTACAATGTTGCATTGCGTCTGCAATTATGTCTTCTAACCTGCATGCGACATATTTCGGGCAGGTGTCTTCTACTCGACCTTCAAAGACTAACCATTCGGTTTGGCGAGGTACATCCCGTAATCGGGCGTCTAGTCCTTCGATTCTCAACTAGGTCGGAGTATGATCACTTCCATGGGTTTCAATATCAGTGAACCACTGCACGCTCGACGTCAGGCAACGTGTCACCAAAGTCAAGTCAAGGCAGCTGCTGTACGTTGTTCCTCGCAGAAATATCGGACTTCCGTTATATATAAGACACAGGTTGTGGTCTGATGCAAAGGATATTAGTGACCTGCCCCTCCAATTTATCCTGGGGCGTCCCCATATATTATGGTGAGCATTGAAGTCCCCTATTATTATCCAAGGACGGGGAGTAGCAGCTATAATATCTTCAAGTCTGTTGCTGTCCAACTGACTTGTTAGAAATAGGTAGACGCCAATACTAATAAAAGAGAGCCTCTTCTTTTTCACCACTAACACAGACGTATTCGTTACCGCAGTGTGGCGCTGCCGGTTGGGAAAAATACGAAAGGTCCCTCCGAATGTACACTAGAACCTTATTACTACGGACACACGTGGTTGAAACAACAGGTTCATATTCTGATAGTCTTATGGTCGCTGGTAAGTTCGGTTCAGAGATCTCTAGTATAGGAAAGTGGTTGTCAAGCACGAACGGTCGAAAATCTGAAATATGTAACCTGAGGCGTCTCGCGTTCCATTGGAATATGGAGGCACTTCTGACATCATCCCGGAACGATCGGTGTTGTTGTCGATGAGCCATGGTTCTACTGTAGAAGTTTTCAAGCACTGGACTTCTGAAGGCTTGCTAAAACCGGATTGATGGCATCCAGCGCTTGCAACACACTTCGAACTGTTGCTGTCTGTAGCTTGTCCAGAAACATGAATAGCACTCACCAGAGAGCTGATCATGACAACAATTTGTTGATCTTGTTCCGTCAATTTATCAGGAGCAGTCGAAGTGTCCCTTGCTGTAGAAGTCTGATTTCGCTCAGTAGGAGCATGTAGCCTCGGGTGTGCATGCCAACTTCAGCAGCCGTGCTGTTCGTTGCACCTTTGTCCTTTGAGCAGACTACGTTTGGCCTGGACGGAATAGTGGGTGGTAACGTACGTGACTGCCGCTCTGTAGAGGCTTTGGAATTTCGTGATTGACGTCGGCGACGTGATCGTCATCGCCTAATAAATGTTGCTTCATCTCGGTGGTAGAGACGAGTGGTCTCTAACCATTTTCTTCAATATTGCCATTTCCTTGCAAATCAAGGGGCATTCCTTCGAGGATACATCCTGAGGGCCGCTCCAGTTAATGCACTCCAGCACACTGGTCTCGCACGTGTTAGTAGTATGAGGCCCAGTGCAGCGAGAACAGACGGTAGTGTTCTTGCACACACTACTCACATGCCCAAACTTCATGCATTTCCAGCATGGCAGCAGTTTTGGTATGAAGGGGCGAACTGCGTGTCGGAAGTGGCCCACTTTTACAGGCGGTGGAAGGGATTCGCCTTTAAATATGATTTTGACCCACCCTGACGTGCCGAGACAAAACGCGTTTGTGATGACGGTGTTTTCAGTAGCTGATTTGATTAGGATCGACAGATCGGAGTCGACAATGCTCTCGTCAACATCCTAAATTATGCCAGTACTGACTTGTTTGCCCAGCGGAATATGCGGGCGGACTTTAATTCCGTGAAGTTCTCTGACATTGCGTAAAAAATTCAACGCAACCGCGTGTTCTACGCCAATCGCTAGGATGTTCCTACGGGTGTTCACTCTGATGTCTTTGAGTTCATTCAGAACCAGTGCCTCTATATAGGGAGACACGGCTTGCCTGTTGAGGCGTCTCAGTTTGTCAGTGGCGAGAAATGGCACGAACAGGATGGTGAGCACCTCAGTATTCCGCGAAGATCTCACGGTGGACCCACTCGAATTCGATGACCGTCTGAGAAACCTTCGCTTTACTTTACGGCTCCGCACCAGCTCTAAGGTGTGGTCACAAGAATTCGCACTGCTGACATAGTACTGCATGGTGTCGTCGCTGTCAGCGGCGCTCTCGGTCTCGTTGCACTTCCTGGAGGCAGCCGCCGCGGGAACTGCCGTGTCAGGCGGACGCGCGTGAGACTCCATCTCCATCGCAGTTACGGAGGAAACAGCAGTTCACTGGCAAGGTCTAAGAAATCCACAAGATGAGTAGAGCTGGAAGATGGTCTTCTACCTGAAAGGCACTTCATCTTCTTCTCAAATATCATGGAAAGTATCTACAGAGATTCCACAGCTACCTTAATAGTCCACAAGTAGGAGGATACCTATAAAGAAAGGTAGCAGACAAGGAGACATAATCTCTCCAGTGCTATTCCTTGTTAGCTTGGAAGAATTGCAGATGACATTGTAATACCCAGCAACACAGGGGACGAGTTACAACAAATTATTGAGGACCTTAACAGAGAGAGTATAAGAGTGGGGTTGGGAAGATTAACATGTAGAAGGCAAAGATAATCATTAATAGCCAAGCAAGGGAACAAGAGTTCAGAATCGCCAGTAAGCCTCTAGAGTCTGCGAAGGAGTACGTTTACCTAGTTCAATTACCCAGATTATGAGAAGGAAATATAGAGAAGAATAAAAATGGTTTGGAGCGCATTTAGCAGATATAGCGAGATCCTAACTGGAAGCTTAGCACTATCATTAAAAATAAAGGTGTACAATCACTGCGTTCCACCAATGCTTAAATATGGGACCGAAATTTTGAGACTGACAAACGAGCTCGAAAAGAAGTAAAACACCGAGCAAAAAGCAATGGAACGAAGAATGGTAGGCGTAACGTTAAGAGACAGGAAGAGACCGGGGTGGAGCAGAGAGCAAACACGGATAGCGGATATGCAAAGTGACATTAAGAGGAAGAAACGGAGCTGGGCAGGTCATGTAATGCATACAGTACATAACTGGTAGACCGTTAGGGTTACAGAATGGGTGCAAAGCGAAGACAAGCGCAGTCGAGGGCGGGAGAAGACTAGGTGTGGTGGTGCAATTAAGGAATTCGCAGGTGCTAGCTGGAATCGGTTGGCGCAGGACAGGGGTAATTGGAGATTGCAGGGAGAGGCCTTCGTACTGGCAGTAGAGATAAAATGGGCTTGATGTTGATGATGATTATGGTAATCTTGGTACAAAATGGTTGATAGTATCATCTGAATCTTTAGCGCATGTGAGAAATTTTGAATCCCTACCATAACAGTCAGCAAAATTTACAATTCAAGGCAAAAAGCAAAGATTTGTAATTTTACATATATGAACAAAAGTCTTTTTTCGCGCTGGGACAGTGCTTGATAATTTTCTAAAGAAGCTGGGCGAATCATTTCAGACTTTTGCGCCGACATATAATGGGGAACGTTGACCGTGTAGATTGTAAGTTTTCAGCGAGTTAAATTTGCTATGCTCAGCATGTGTAGTGTCCCGTGTAATTGTGAGAAATATTTATGAGAGATCTGGCTTCTTCGTGGTTACACTTCTATGCATTAGTATAGCAGTCTTATAGCCCCGACCTTTGATTAGTGGCATTAAAGTGGACATTCTGAGACTTCCTTTATTCGGCAATGTGCGGAATACTCCCATTTGCTCCCAATTTGCCATGGTCGCCCGTGAGCATGGTGGCATGACGATGGCTGTACCACGTCGACGCAGTGATGACGAAAGATTGACGTAGCTTGAATGGCAAAGGCTGTATGACGGCGACGGCGTGTGGCCCAGGGTGCGACTTTTATGAAGTCATGAGGATTGTATAACGACTACCGCGTGACGACATGACACGAGGACAACAAAATTACGACGAATATATGGCGGCAATTGCGTTACGACAACGGCAAAGAACAACCGCAGGACACGAAGCTGGAATGACAGCGATTGTACGACCACGACGACATGACATCGACGGTATCATAGCGGGTGCATGATAGCGATTCTCTGACCACGATGACATGACAATGATGGCGTAATCATGATTGAATACGGCAACATAATTATGACAGGATGACAAAGAAGCAATGTCATCGATAAATTACGTCATCGATGAAGCAGGTATGACGACGACACCATATTGGCAATGATATAAAGAATGGACTGAAGTGATCACGATGGTAAAACAATAGCGTGACGACGACGACTTTACGACAATATTATGACAACGAAGGCATGACGAGACCTGGACGTAGAAGTCTGAATGACGATGATGGAACGATATCACGATGACGCTATGGCAACAAATGCATGACGACGACTGCATGACGGCGATAGTATGAGAACGGCATAAGGACGACTGCATGATAGCAAATGTGGGACGACGACTGTATTAACAAGCCTATATGACAACAATGGCGTGACTGCGACGGAATGACGGGAATCCGAAAACAAGTAAAAATTGAATTATAGGGTTTTATGTGCGAAAACCACTCGCTCATTATGAGGCACGCCGCAGTGGAGGACTCCGGAAATTTCTACCAGCTGGAGTTCTTAACGTGCACCTAAATATAAGGACTCGTGTATTTTCGCATTTCGCCCCCATTAAAACTCGGCCGCCGAGGCCAAGATTTAGGCCGCGACCTCGTCCTCTCCAGCCCAACACCATAGCCGCTGTGCAACCAAGGCGTTTTCCAAAAGCCAAATCTAGAGTGAGGATCATGGCACAAACACTATAGAGCGAATACACTGGCATGACAACAACCGCTAAATCAGGATGAGTAATAACAGCATAACTACAGTAGAATGATGAAGGATTGAGGTTCATAAAAGGATGAAGGTGGTATGACAATGTCGGCATGACGAAAATAGGATGACGCTACTAAAGTGTTCACGATCCTAAAGGGAAAGGGTCACCGCGATGCTATGACGAGAGCAGGATTACGAAGTTAAGGCGACGAGTATGCAACTACCGTGGCGGCAGCGCGTTAATGATATGACAGCAAATGCTTGACCACTAATGTACGACGAAGATACAATTACGACGATGGCATTACAACGGCATGAAGGAATGGGATGCAAACGAGTGTATGACAAGAGTGACGTGATGACGAGAGTCTCACAAAGCATGTGTGATGACGATAACCTTACGACAATGGCATGGTGAGAGTCGAATGACGAAGCTGGAGTGAAAGCTATAGAATTAGCACGGCATCATGGTGGCAGTCAGAAAACAATTGCGTGACGACTGTATAAGGACAATGGCATGAGGACCTTGCCTTGACGTGAGTCGGATGACATAGCTGGTGTAACGACAATGCAATGACCCCGACGGCTTCACGGCCACGACCACATGCCTAGTGGCCCTATCTATTTCACAACTTGGAGAGCGAAGTAGGCGTAGAAGCCGTGATGACAGCGGCATGACGAGGATAACATCACAAAGCCGAAATGTTGACAATGGGACGCCCTACGACAGCATCACAATACGCACCTAGGCCGCTATCTTGTACACGTTCGAAAAGCAGACGTTTAATTTCGCCTCACGCGATTGGACTAGATTGGCGTAGGCCAAGATATTGGCACAGCCTGGACAATCGCGCGAGGCGATATCGAATGTCATCTTTTCGAACTTGTACAAGATAGCGGCCCTAGTGGCCGAAGCCCGCAGAATACTACGGCCACTGGATGAGCACACACAGATACACACACACACACACACACACACACACACACACGTGCGCGCGCGCGCACACACACACACACGCACACACACACACACACACACATATATATATATATATATATATGCTGAAAGCGAGTGCAGTAGAGAATGAATACAAATAATTTTCGAAGGAACAATACCCTGTTTGCTGTTAAAAGCACCTTTTTCTTTAAAAACTGCATGTGATCGTTGTGTTGACCAAGGAGGTTGATGTGCACATAATGGAGAGCGTTCGAGTCTTATACTGCGGGCTGTTGCTGCAGTTTACTCCATGCATACATTCGCTGCTGAGCACGAGGTCACGGGATCGAATCCTGGCCACGGCGGCCGCATTTCGATGGGGGCGAAATGCGAAAACACCCGTGTACTTAGATTTAACTGCACGTTGAAGAACGCCAGGTGGTCGAAATTTCCGGAGTCCTCCACTACGGCGTGCCTCATAATCAGAAAGTGGTTTTGGCACGTAAAACCCCATAATTTAATTTTTTTTTCATGCATACATTCAGTACGAGACAAGCGCAATTCAGCACTCCTACCATTCATAGACTTCGTTGCAACAATTTTTATGCGAGAACCCCTCCGCGTCCTATTGGCTGCCACAGGGATGGTTGTAGCAATCATCAACGTCAGACGGAAGTGGGCTATTGGTTACAGGAAACGTCTACATTTATTGTATTTGTCTATTTATTGGTGCGAAACCGAGAAATGGCCCATTGAGCCGGAAAGCCAGCGATGTCAGTAGCAGCGGAACGGCGCCTAACTTGCCATTGGTTGAGACGCCACATCACGCATGTGACGCCGGCGCTCGCTCGAAGGCTCGGGCTTCAACGGAGCAGAGTGGGCGAAAGGGGACACATGCTGTTTCGGTGGCGCGCCAGGTGCTGCGTGTGGGAAGAGGGCATCTCCAAGGCGCCACGTCAGAGCAGCTGTCCCTCTTCGAATGCCAGTGCTGTCGGCCTGTTCGTTGGCCGCGCGCACTATCGTCTGCGTTCTCGGTAAGGCCGAATGAAACCGTGCCAAGCGTCTCAGAATGCCCACTTGCTCTCGAGTTGTTCATAACTCGAAGGGCCACTCATAACTCGAAGGTGTTGCACAATAATTCTAAATATGCCATTCAAAATAAACAACGTAAGGGGACATGGTTTCGGGATTCGCGAGGAAATTACGCGGTAGCTGATCAGGTCCTCCCACATCTCCGTGATATCTGTGACCCACGCCGCGTGAGCGGGGTGGCGGGGAGGGGGGCAGGGGCATATGAATATGCAGGGGAGTGGCACCGCTGTGATCTGTGGTGGTGTACATTTTAAATATTTTATTATTTACACGATTTACGCGAATCGCCTATGTCTCTCATAATAAACACAAGGACCTGACATACTAACCGAAAGTGTTTGCACGCAATTGTCTATATTGCTTAAGGGTCCTTTTTCATATCGACAAACACCACAGCGCTGGTTCTGCCACAGCTCAGTTGCTGCTCTAGATGCGCTGCAAGGTATACATTAGCAACACTAATGCAACAGCGCTGGCAGTAACCTGGCATACTTTGAGGTTGGGGAGGTGAGGGTGGGTAGCAGCCTTATCACCTCTACAGTACCACAGCGATGATAGGCTCCATTAGTTCTCAGACTCAACATGTAAGGCTTCTATGATTTTTTTTCTACGTCGTCTTCTAAAGTGAAGCTTGATACCTCTACCCGCAATGCTTTTTTCGTGTCCGTAGGCAAAAACAAAACCAATCGCACATAGCGCTCGCCTCAGCGCATCCGCGGCAGAGGCGGCGCCAATCACGTGGGAGAACAAACAATACAACATCCAGATAGCTCGCATACGCGCATAGCGCTCGCCGCAAGATTTTCCGAGTAACGATTAAGGTCGCATAAGCTACAGTTGCCGGGAAGCGACAATTGCAGCATACGAAGCAGGGAGTGACGTAACTACACTTTCGCATAGAAAAAAAAAAGAACTCAATGCCTTTCCACTCTGTGAAGAAAAATGACCAGCGAAACTATGTGGGCCCCTTAATGGCGAACTACACCTCCGGTGCTGGTCGGCCCGGCATTGCACTATCTTCGGGATCGGCCAACGTATGGGGAGTGCTTAACGCCTGCTTCACCTCCGCCACGGTTCAGCCTGGCATTCCATTATGATCGGGATCAGCTCACGTATGGGGAGTGCTTTTAAATGGACACAAAGGTTACTATGAAGTCAAGTTAAAGTGATAAAGCAATGCTCTAGAACCTCTAAGGCGTCAATATAATCGCGAACAGAACTTTAGTAACCGAGAAATTGAGGTAAATACGGGACACGATTTGGCACCCCTCAGCGACATTAAAATATAATATAAAATATTATAGTATAGTATTAAAATATAATTTCATTAGATTATAACACGAACGAAAATGCTGCTTGTCCACTTCTATACCATTCTAAGAAAAAATGACACTTTGACGTTACCCTTGAGTAGTACGGGCGGTCAAAATGTTTCGTTTTCGCTCCACTCTGCGCCGCGCGCGCTTTGGAGTTTCAGTTTCGTTATCGCATCGTGCTGCGCTGGTTCTGCTGGCTCGCGCAACTTACATTTGGAACACGCAGCGAGAATGCCACGTCCATGTGATGTCGTGGGATGCACGAACGGTACGCGGAACTTGGCCAAGGGCAGTTGCAGCGGGGAATCCAAGGTTACTTATCACTCTGTGCCAACGAGTGAACCTCTCCGTTCGAAGTAGTTGGGTGCCGTACCTCTGCCCCAGCGCGTTGAAAAAGAGCCGGAAAATCGCACAGTGTGCTCGCTGCACTTTCGTCGAGAGGATTACGAGTTCAACGCCGACTTACTGGAGTCGTGTGGAGTGCCTTTCAAAGCAATGCTTTCCCGTAGCGCTCTTCCGTCGGTCTTGCCTGCATTCCCCGAAACGGCAGAACAACTGCAGATAGGAGACGAGGCGCTGAGTGCGGCATTTGGTTTTCCCGAAGGAAACGCTACAAATGTGCGACTATATACGGCCATGACATGCAGTTGCCGCCGTAGTAGTAGGCAACGACGCCGGCATCCCGAGCCCTCAGCAACAGGTCGCGTTCATCAGTGCTTAAATCGCTGAAGTCGAGCCCAGCATCGCGAGTCAATGTGTCGTTGTCAGGGTCGTCTATTGCAACAAGCGTCGAAATTGGCGTCATAAAATAACGAACCAGCTTATCGTCGCGCGTTTTCCATTCCGGTAGCCACCGCAGTTCCGCTTTCGCGCTGCTGTTGGCTCCGCCTTGGCTCTGTTTTTGGCCGCGCGTTTGCGTTTTGGGCAGAAAAGCCGTAGCGCCGTCTGCGGGCGCCATTTTACTCACCGACGGCACAACGTCACTATGAGACCATGACGTCTCCCCTCCTCGATCGGAGGGCGGGCGACTTGAACTGCGCTAGAGGTACTCGGACGCTTCAGAACGCATTTTCTCTGAAAATAAGTCTCTTCTTCGCATGAAACATGCGTTTTGAGGTTTCTGGTATGGCATTTCAACAGTCCACGTTCACCTAATATTAACCTTTAGTGTCCCTTTAACGCCTGCTTCGCCTCCGCCGCGGGTCTGGCCGGTATTGGAATATCTTCGGTATCGGCAAACGTATGGGGAGTGCTTAATGCCTGCTTCACCTCCACCGCGGGCCAGCGCGGCATTGCACTATATCCGGCATGAGCCCAAGTACGGGAAAATTTTCGCTTATAACCAGGACACAAAAATTTTCTTGGACGGTAGAGCTGTACAGTTTCGCTTTAAGAAACTCCCCTAGCAACTTATTTAATTTCTGTTCTAATGGCGCTTTGGAAAGACCAAGCAGAGGACTCCCGAAAAGCAACTTCAGAACGATGAGCGGCGACGGGAACACCAACGTCGATATGCGCAACTGCGTTGTGCTCAGGCTCGGCAGGACCGAGTTCAAGGCTAGGAAGGAAAACTCTGAAGCGCAGTGGTCGATAATGAGAACACTGTGCACTCTCTAAAAATAGGGAAATTTTACTGGCGAACACTTTTATTTCAACGCTTTGTGAGGATGTGCTTGCTAATGTTACCCCTTTCCGATTTTTCGAAATCGTGCCGTCACGTTAGTACACAGACTTGCAGCACAATTTATGTATCTTGCTTAGCTTTTTAAACGCGTAAGCATTTGTATGCCTACCCAGCGAGCAAAACCGTTGGTCTGTCTGTCACCCCCATAAGACGAATCGCTATAAATAAATAATTTATATAAAGACACAATAAATTCGACAGTAAAAGCATTGGTGATGATCAGTTTCGAACCTGTGACCTCCCGCTCAGAAGACGAGTGTCTTACCCAATAAGCTAAACACCCATCCTTACAGAAGGCGAATATAGTCAACTATAAGACTGCGTTGTACCAGCGTCATAAAGCAAATGCCAAAGGAGATCAGTTTTTGTGAAGGCTTTCTTGAGAGATTTGGCGAAGCAAAAAAAGCCCTTTCTAGGACCGCACTTTAGCCCACTTAGAGCATTGTACAAGTAACAAAAATTACGATTATGCGAAAGTTGATAGCCAAATGCGCCACATAGCCAATGCACGGCATTAAGAATATTGGCACCTGGTTTCTTACATTTCTAACTTCTAACAGCTTTCTAACTGCTCCAACCCACTTGTCAGGTTGAGTGTAGGTGTGGTTGGCTACGGATGCGTACATTTGCTACGAGCCTCATTGGTGTGAAATTGTGGTGTGGGGTCCTGTATTCCATTCGCACTCAAATACTGTAGCAAGGACCCCCCATGCCTATAATTCTACTCTATTTAACTTCCCGGAATAGTGAGGGTGGGATCCTTTCCAATCTAGGAGTGGCTTAGATAAATAATTACATTCCTTCAATTCCAGCAAGTGAAACGCTGAGCGTCGCTTCAAGTTGAGCTTGTTGGTTGTCTATTACTACGGGGAACAACACAGACTAGCTTAAAAAGAACTGGTCACCTTTTCTTCATGTATTACTGTATTGAATGCAGTTTCTTTTCTCTTAAGAAATGCAAATAACCTATGGTGGGTGATTCTCCAAGACTACAATGGCGTACAATGACTACATCTTGTGCTGGAAAAAAAGTAGCAATAACATTTTCGAAAAACAAGTCACCCCTGCATGTTGCTCAACATTGTCAGCCTTCCTACTGCATTCAGTGCTTCGCACATTAGGGAAGCTGCCTACATTTGCCAGATTTCGATTAAATTGAAATGAAAGGAAATTTGGTTGCTGAGCGAGACCAGCTAATCAGGGGACCAGTGCATTTGACCTGACGGTACGCATTATGAGCTTGACAACGGATACATAGACTAACAAAGGAAGAAAACGGCCAGCAACATGGTTAAGTGACCCATCCGGCGAGCCACCTGCTATTCCAATTATGAAGAATACACTATTGCCAGGCAACAAGATGAAGTGGGCTAACTCCGAAGTGAAGCTTAAGAATGCGCTAGACAGAACGGACGTGAACCACCTCCTGCAGAGAAATCTACACTAAAGGATAGCAATCAGTCCTCCAACCGTTGTGAAGGATGACTTCAGCCTGCGTTTAATTGAAACAACATGTATAATCTCTGCTGTCTTAAAACGTTTTCATTTTTACCAATAAGTTGCTTTATCGAATATTCATGCATCCAAATTGAATATGAACAGAACTGTGTTCCGGTCTTCCTGGATTGTTCGGGAGCATACTTCGGCCTAAACGTTTATAATGGAGGTGAAGGCTTGAGGAATGATGTGAAGATTAAAGCAAACGTGTAAAATGTATTAACATATCGAATGTGTGAGGAAATATTCTTCATCTATTATCATATGTCATAAAGCAGCTAATGCAATTTTCAGTCACTGATATTTTTTTGATCGGTAGCGTCGGTAGGGATAAGACCAATGTTGTGTGCTTGATGTGGCGTCACACCGCTTTCCAAGTTGTGCATGTAAAGTAGTCTAACACTATTGCGCGTTTTATTGCGCGAACAACAATATTAAACTTTAAGTGCCATCGTGAAGCCAGTGTTAGTATTTTTGGCTGCGTAAATTGGCCACGTTGAGCACATTTAAAGTACAATCAACCTTTTTCTTTGCATTATTGACATTGTTGGCAGTCTAGTGAGAAAAGCAAGCTAAATATTACATAGTGCGTACAATAATTCACCGTCTACACAGCAGAATTTCTTGCTCTCGCACGCGCGTTGAAACGAAGCGCACTTGAACTCGACCTCAATCACCAGCTGTCAGCGTAGTCTAGGCGCTGCTGTCAATGTGATAATGGGCAGTTGACGACAAAGGCATGGCGAGCGAACAATGGTGGGTAGCACAGAATACCAGGTGAAGGACTATTGCGCTTGTGCTTACGTTCTTTTCCCTAGTTTACACCGCTCCAGGCAAAAGGTGGGGTTTCCATAGAAGTGCCGCTACTTATAGTCTCTGGAACGAGACGTTATCTCCAAAGTGTCGTAATCACGGTAACCCTTATATTCTGGGTGTCTGTTAATACCGGTAGTGTTGTGTTCCCAAGAAGGGTGCTATCGACGATAGAAACATAACCAGAAAGGGTCTGCTGCCTAATGGGTTTAGACCAAAAAGCAGAAAACACAAAATGGTCAAATATCTTATACGTTTCGAGAAATTTGCCCTCTGGGGTTCTGATGTATTGTATTCCTTTGCGTGTGACAGGTACGCTGTGTTTCTGCCAGCCTTTGTTGACGTCAAGAGAATGTTCTAGCAAACAGGTCGTTCTGGAATGGTGGCATTTTAAAATGTCAGAATTTTACTGCAGTGTCACGAAATGGGAGTTTAGTTTTGTAGAGGAACTATGCATTTGATATGTGAGCGCTTTTCACAGCCCTATTCTTTTAATGTGGCCGTACTTTACGAGATCAATTTTTGAGGGCGCTGCATACAATATTGCATTCATATTAAAGAAGGTGATTTCTGTGGCGGAACTGTGACACGTGCGATTTTACAAATTCAGATTGCAGCGTATTTCATGTTAGGTCGTTTCGCTGATAAAGTAGGATAAATGACGATGTCTTTATAATGATGGATGCTCATTTGGTGAGCGACACTTGCAGAGAGGTCCATTGCAGATTTATCTGCATTTTCACGTCATTATTTTCGTGTCTCTTCTATACAGACGCTAAAAATGAAGAGATATTTTAGCTGACTGTATTTTGGAGCACGGCGAATGATTGTTCGGCGCCTGCTCTATTCGATGATGGCGCATTCCACATTCTGGCGCATTCCACAGCGACATTCGATGATGGCGCTGCTATAAGGACAACGTCTAAAGAACACAAAATTTAGCACTTGTTCAGATATTCCTCTAAATTCATTGTCAAGCCCCTTTGATTCTCAACTAGCTGGTGGTGCTGAGCAGAATTGAAAGAAATGTAACAGAATGTATGTGGTTTTTGTGGCGCAGTGTGTTGACATAAAATGGAATGACGTTGTCCGACGACTTTGTCGGCCCTGAGGCATGGAGGAACATATCCATAATTCGGAAAAAAAAATGAACTTTTCACATCGGCATCGCCTTTTTTTACATGAAATGGTTAAAATGTGAATGCGACATTATTATGGACGTCTCGCCCAAGGCATTGCTCAAGGTAGGTCCTAATATTCGACATCTTAACGGACTGTGTTAGTTCTATGTTAAGCTTGATCTATGGAACTAATATTCTTTTAGCAAAGAACACGTCACACGTTGCAGGCATGTGCGAAGAGAATGGTGGTCTTGGCGACGCTGGTTTGCTGCTTCTAATGTTTGCTAGATCAATTGTTTAGCCCCATTTACAGGGATGACACTGGAATTTGCGCAACAGAGAATGGTATGGAAAAAGAAATGCTCAATCAAAATTATCGAGGTTACTCTAGAACTGACAGTGATGCTAACTTTTATGCCTGCGAATAAGAACGTAACAATACTTAGTGCCGCTCAAATTGATCCTTTAAAAAAAGATATTGCCAAGTGAATTATTAGAGAAACCCGATAAGGCCCATATTGCTCCTGCGCTGAACAATTTGGTAAAGCCAGTCTACGATCTTCCCAACATAAGTTAGAAATCCAAAAGCTGTCGATGCATTTCTTGACTCATTATCATGAAATCTGCCGTTTTCCCATAATTTTTCTCGGGTATTTATGTTTTACTCCAAGAACTAACATGGGAGTGTAAGCCAGCGCCATCACTCACAAACCCTGGCGGTGGATCTAGAACATCCTTTCTACCTCAGGCGTCAAGAGTATGTGATCATTTGTGTTAAGGCAACGGGTCAATAAAGCCCCAAATGCTACCTGAAGGCATCGATCTTGCCGGATTCAAGATCCTCATTATGTAGGAAACGAAAAGAAAGGGGGTTAACCGAGGGGCCCTATTTTATTAATCATATCATAAGAAGCCGACAAACAATGACACAAATGACAACATAGCAGAAATTACTTGAACTAATTGAATTAAAGAAATGATTTGTAATGTGTGTATGTGATATGTATATTTTATGTAATAACGAGGGTCTCGAATCCGGCAACATTGATACGTTCAGGGAGCAGGTGTGTCTTTATTGACCATTTGCGTTCAAACAAAAAAGGTCACGTACTCCTGACGCAAATATACTTGTTTGAGCTAAGTCGCTACCATCTTCAATAATTTTTTTGGCGAAAGAAAGAACATGAGAACACGAAAGAAAGAACATGAGCAGAACATATTGTTCTGCGTGACATTGCGTGCTATTTCCTGCTGCGTGTCGCAGTCTTAATGGTTGGCGGAGTGAGCAATTTTGAACTCTTATTCACTAGTTTATTGGTATATGCAGCTGCGGTCTAATGAGGCCGTACTTTAAATGAAACAGTATTATTTAAAATAATGATTGGATCGTTCACAAAAATATTAGTCGCTTTACCGCATGTCTCCTTGCATAACTTTATTTTAGTTTTTAAGTATATTTATTCATGCATGCCTTACAAGGGAACTCAGGAAGACATTCTGTAAGGTTGGAATATCATTACATCGACATGAAACAATCGTTAATAAACAAGGCACAAAAAAACACATCAGCCAATAAATAGTTTTTTCCCGCAACGCCAATGGCATTCAGCAGCAAGCTATAAGCACCAGATCTACGGACGGGGAGATAATAAAATATTTACGAACATCATTGCACTGGAGATTAGGCGTAAAACGCGAATATTGCCGTATCAATTGCTCAATCGTAGCAATGTAAATTACGAATAGAAAAACAAGGAAACAAAAGCTAGGGACAGAACAATGAAACTCTACCGTCTACGATAAGCTATGACGTCACAGACAAGGAATGGTGTTTTAGAATGACCCTTCTGGGCGCAGTGTTGTGTTTTGGGAGGATGGGGCAAAACAGCGTTCCTGGTGGTTTTCGTTAAGCATCCTTTTTATTTTATCTTTGCTTAAGGAGACGTTTTTGTGAGTAGACGGGCCAGTGCTTACTCACCTCGTAAAAGACGTTTGTGAAAAGGTGGATGTGGCTTGAAGAATAAATAAATTAATAAACCATATAGTCCGTACAGTCTGAAGTTCAAGCTCAAATACAGAATGAAGTGCGCGTGTATCTAAGAGTTCAGAAAGTGCGAACTTCCTTCTGAAGGTCAAATGACGTTAATAATAAGCGTGACGTTCCATACGCAGCACTCACGAAGACGCATAGAAGAGCCACGTGGACACGGTAACGAAAGGGAACATGGACTCGCTATTAGGAGAAAATTCATTTCGCATTGTCATGCACGAATACAACGTTCTAGAATGATAACCCCACAAAATACGAAAAAGTATGAAGTTTGTTTTTCGTATGAGGAGATATTCGCAATTCGACAAGAATATGCTAATTCGTGGCTTGAAATTTTCTGGAAAATATCATTATAGAGGGTATCCTTATAGCTTGAAATTTTCTGGAAAATATCATTATAGAGGGTATCCTTATAGATTGTTAATTATCCTTTTTCTGCAAGCCGCGCACAATAAATTTTCATTAATATATAGGTGTCGTATCCAGCTCGTATATTCGAGTAAAGACACGTCAAAAGAGTGACGTAATTTTAGCAGTTGTATAGACGATGCTATACGTCTTGTAATAAATATCTTCAGCTGAACACAGGTTGCTTTCTGTTCATTCTGTATTTCTGTTCAGTCTGTTTCTGTTCATTCTGTATACCGAGGTCTATCTCATGTATTCGGGACCTTTAATCACTATTAGTGAACCGAGTTCCCTTAGGGTTTGGGCCACAATATTCCTTTAATAACAAAGAGCATCCCTCGCCGCTTGTGGTACTAGCCGTTGTCCATCATACTGGCACGCCATGACATCAGTAGCGATCGGCAATCGCTCTAATGTCACTATTACATCGAATTCACTACAGTATTGTCATAAAAGAAAATCCGTGCTCGGTTGTAAGCCTTCGTAAGCATACGTCAGCCTTCGCAAGCATGTGCTTCTTATATAAAAGTGTCTAGGCTAATTATTTACGCACGAGGCTAATGCTGGAATGGAAAACAGGAAAAATTATTCCTTTGAAAAAATCTGGTAGCAAACGTCACCTACAATTTATCGTACTACATCATTACCAGTACCTGGTGCAAAGTACTCAAATTTATTATTTTTACTAACCTTGCTGATTTTCCTTAGTCTTATTGATTTTTTGCGCCATGAGAACACGGATTACGAAAATCATTCTCATGCGAATCGCAATTGCTAATATTTACTCACAAACTACACTAAATAATTTGCCGTTCTTCTCTTCCCGATTGCACCTTTTTAGTGTTTACAAAAGCTTTTGACAAAGCGTGCCATAAACTTTGACTTTATTAACTAAGCAATATAAACTATGATAATAACGGTCTAAAATGGACTGAGTCATTTCTCGTTAACTGTTCCCAGTTAGTAAAAGCTAATGGTCATAACTCACCCCATAGCAACGTCCAGTCGGGCGTGCCACAAGGCTCCGTCCTGGGACCTCTGTTATCCCTTATCTATATTAATGACTTACCTTTAACACTAAATTTTGACACACACTTATATTCAGATGACTGTGTAATGTTTGGAGAACTAACTAAGAAACATGACCGCGTCACCGTGCTTCACGCCGACCTTAATAGCGTCAGCAATTGGTGCCGATTGTGGCGAATGGAACTCACCAATAACAAGTGTAAATTTGTGAGAGTATGGCGATGTAACGATAACCTGCCTGTATACTGCCTAAGTAACGTTCCCTTAGAAACGACAAGCTCATATGAGTACTTAGGCGTGCATATAACATCTAATTTAAAGTGGAATCATCACGATGAATATAATATTCGCCAAACTAACCACTGGCAGCGATACTTACGGCGTAAAGTTTTCGCACTCCATCATCTTTAAAATGACTACTCTTTTAAAACCCTGTTATGGCGAAAACTAGCGTATGCTGCAGCTATATGGGACCCCTTTCACGAAAACCCAATACATTCTTGTGAACTATGACAAAGCAACGCAAGTCGTAACCTAAGCCAAAACAACGCAACCCTGCTGCGAGCGAATATTCAGTGAAATCTAATCTGGGCTCGCAGCCACTGGGCACAAGTCGAAGCATTTATCGTTTTTCATTTTTTCATAAGCTGTATCCCCAGCCTATTTTTCACCCGAAATTCATGTCTCACCGTACTAGTCATCAGGATAAAGTTAAAATTGGCGCATGTAACCCGACAGATTTTTCGTCATTCTTGCCACGTATGTCAAAAGATTGGAAGGATCTTCCCCCTGATATTGTGTCCATTAACGACAATGAAAAATTTCGAAAAGCGCTAGTTAGCACTTTATAATAGCAAGCATTTGTACGGACTTTTGTTCGTTGTTGTTTTAAATGTTGCTTTTACAAGGACATAGTCTGTTACTGTATAGATCAAACTTTCAACTGAAATTGCATAATTAGCAAATATTCTGTACAAATTCGTAATATATTTCCTCCTTGTTTCTTGTATAACCCACTGCCTTCTCTAATGCTGAAAGGCCCTGAGGTAAATAAATAAACAAAAAAATAAATAAATAAATAAATAAATAAATAAATAAATAGATGGTAGATGCAAGGAGCTTAGAGCAAAGCAGCAACAGAGATATGGCAGAAGTGCGTTTATAAAAGATATAATCGACTGAGTAATTTTTTTTCTGGACCTCTTTGACTTTATCGATGCTAGTAGTTTTTGCCATACGTCACACCTATAAACTTTTTCTGGTATTAAAGGTTGCGGACAAATATTTTCGAAGTCACTCATACCCTACCCCTCGTTATACGCACGTCAGTCATAGGATGACACTTAGCTAGTATAAAGGTGCGAAAACATTTCTGAGAAATTTGAATTCGACTCTAAAGTCGGTCTCGAAATGCCGGATATGGCGTCGTCCAAATTTTTGTGACGTCCACACAAAGAATAAGCTTGGTTGCTGTTGTGTATCAACAGGGCAGGCTGCAAATATTTAACGTGGAAAGCAAACAATGGAACTGGATTCATTTTATCTGATTTAACTAGCGCGTGGCAGCCGCAGCTGTTCCAGAAACGAAGCTAGTCAATCTGGCGTGACGTGGTGATGCTTTCCGGCGCTGTTAACTAAAAGGGAAAGCATTTCTCTGAAACAAATCTTATAGCGAATAATGTAGGGTACTCTTATAATTGCGAGTGTTCTTCTAAGGTTCAGAATTTAAGGGCTGCAATTCTTTATTTATCACAAATAATGGCAAGTGGAAAAATTTCGTGTCTGTATTCTGGAAAAACGGCATGACCCAACTCTGTGTGCGACCTAGAAGGCATAAGTGAAAGAAGCCCTTACTTAATTTGCTTACTTAAATGGCCACTTAAATGGCCCGTAGAAGAGATTTAGTCGTACGCGTAAGCACAGAGGGTGTCTCACAAAGAATGCTCCCTCACAAGAATTTCTTGGCAGTCTCTAAATAAAACCGGTACACATGAGATGAGGGTAAAACATCACCCTCCCCTTTACACCGTGCGGACATCGCTATGTGCCGCCTCTTTCATGGCGGGAAGCAAGTGTTGTTCACTTCCTGTTGATATGAGCCGAGCGTGTTGCCTCGTCATTTTCCTACGCAGTGTTTCTCGTTAAACCTTGACTACACCGCATTAATTTTCAAGACAAACATGGCGCGGCGGATGGAGACGTGGCGCACAATGTTGGCTGGCTTGCGCGGCGTGAAGCGAAAGAAGGCGGATGTTGGCGGGCGTTTGCTGCATTGCTGCGAACATTTATGCACTGCACAAAATAAGAAGCAGCCATTTCCGGTATTTTTCCGTTTGATAATCGTTTAATAAGTTGTAAATCTATCAGGAAGGAAGGAAGGAAGGAAAAAGTAGAGAAGGAAAGGCAGGGAGGTTAACCAGTAGTTTCTTCTGAGCGTACTATAAAGACAATCGTACGTGCGTATTCTGATAGTTTAAATCTATCAGAATACGCACCTACGATTGTCTTTGTAGTACGCTCAGAAGAAACTTGCCAAGGTTGACGTCTGGGCGTGTTGGTATAGCATATTAGAGTTTGGATTGCGCAACATTTTGACGAGACACACAGAAGAGACCCACACCACAGAGCGCTTGTGGTGTGTGTCTCTTCTGTGTATCTCGTCAAAATGTTGCGCAATCCCACCTGTAATACGCTCAGACGATATCTTGTAGGCATTAGCGAATATATCTACATGCTACAGCTGCCACGACTTGTGAATGGGGTAAATGTTGAATTGAAAATGTTTTCTTTACTGTACGGATAAAATAACATCGGGAATCCAGTAAGGTACCCCTGCTTCAAACTCCAACTCACTATGGTGGCTTTACGAAGGACGTTTTCAGACGCCTGAAGACACGTTAAATTAGCCTCTAACCGAATTTTTTCCTGATCTCGGCTGTGGAAACTATTCTTCTTTTACCATTCTAGGTGAACATACACAAATTTTGCCTCTGTGCAAAAATTATGGAAGAACTCATCTCACGATGACTGTCACTGATAATGAGATGAACATTCGAGCGACAATCTATTTCTGACATAAACCTTAGTTGACGTCTGTAGATGAGATCTAAACTTTTATTACGACATACAAAAAGGGATTTCATTCAATAGACATACCAGGAGTCATAGGGGTGTCACGTAATCAAGGAGTACAGGACGCTTACATAACTGTCTTGGAGAAAGAGAGAGAGAGAGCAAATGATAAATGAAAGGTAGCGAGGTTAACCAGGAGTGAGCCCGGTTGGCTACCCAACACTGGGGAAAGGGAAAAGGGGATGGAAAGCATAAACGAAGAAGATAAAGTCTACTGGGGATATCTTTCGGTCACTCATACCGGATCACAAACTGTGACTCAATTCGGTAGCTTTCAAAAATCGCAGCAACGCTTTCGTGGCTTTCTGTAGCTGCGATATGCGAGGCCATGGTCCCAAGGTCTTGTTCAAGGTGAACGGTGTTCCATCTAGCTGATTGAGAGCTGTGCAGATGTCATGTTTTTTGTTTCCAAAAGATGGGCAGTTGCACAGTAGATGTTCTATAGTTTCCTCGAAACCGCAGGCATTGCAGTCGCCGCTATATGCCATTCCAAACAAAAACGTATATGCCTTGGTGAATGCGGCTTCCAAGCGTAAGGGGCAGTGCATTGTTTCCTCATTTCGCGGAAGCCCCGGTAGCAGCCGCAGTTGCATACTCGGGCCGAGGGAATGCAATCGATCTTGGGTGAATTCAGGTGTGTGCCACATTTCTAATGTCATATGGTACGCTAGCTTGCTTAAGTGTTGGGCTGCGTCAGTCCGCCATAAAGGTACAGAAACAAGGGTTGCTCCTTCGTGTGCTTTCCTAGCAGCTTCGTCAGCGAGGTCGTTGTCGGAGATACCGCAATGTCAAGGCAGCCACTGAAACACAACGTCGCATCCTTTCGCGATCATACGATTGTGCATTTCTCGTATCTCCGACACGAGTTCTTCACAGGACCCGCGACGAAGTGATGACAGAAGACATTGTAAGGTCGCCTTCCCATTCCTGAATATTGCACACCGATTAGCGGGTTGGTTGTTAGTATAATCAACGGCACCTCGGAGGGCAACAATCTCCGACAAGGTCCATGTTGTCAAGTGACAAATCTCCTATCGGATGCTTATTGATCGTGATGGTATAGCCACTGCGCCGGTGGAGCTGGTCTGAGTGGAAGAGCCATACGCATATATCTGGACTCCGTCAAAGTATAAAGTGTTCAAACAATCCAGAGCAGCTTGCTTCAAGGCGGCGGTAGGCAGGTCGGTCTTGTTTCTTGTCCCTGGGACGGTAAGACGCACTTGAGGTTGTTTTAAACACCACAAAGCTGAGGATGAACGTACTGAGTGTGTGAAGCCCGATGGTAGACAGGCAGGATGGACGTTGACCTCGTTGGAGAAGGACGCCTGTGGTCGTCGTTGTGGCAGGCAGGCAAGAGAGCTTGATTGCATGCGTGAAATACGACGAACATGGGCGCTAAGCGTGTCGCTACTAATTTAGGTGATGATCGGAGGGTTGTGAGCCATTATCATAGTTCCTGCTGTTGATGCGCCCCGCTGAAGGCATAGGCAAACACGTAGTGCCTGTGCTTGCACGCTCTGAAGTTCTCGAAGATTTGACTTGCATGTTTTAGCAAGCACGGGGGAACTATAAAGTAGCAATCCGATAAAGAAGGGTCGATATAACTGTACCATGGAGCCCGCTGACTATCCCCATGTTTTCCGGCGATGAACTTGAAGACTCGAACAATATATGTGAGCCTCTTCTTCAAGTGGGCCACCTGAGGGCTCCAAGATAGGTCTCGGTCAACAATGACACCCAAAAACCGATGATTTCTCTTGTAGGAGATGCATAATTGATTTCGCGTAAAAGCGACTAATGCACCTTTTTCTGTTCAGATGGTAAGGGCTTCTGTGTGAAGATAGTCATATGCCTGTGTTGCTGCATTTTGTAGCTTTGCGCGAACCTGCAGGCGAGTGACCGGTGATGACCAGATGCAGATGTTGTCGGCGCTGCTTAAGACACTCACTGTTTCCCGTAGCGATTCGGCCAGCCCAACCATCGCGAGGTTCATAAGAGTAGGGCTTAGAACACTGCCATGGGGAACGCTTCGGCATGTGTATTGGTCGGTAGTCGGACCATCTTCCCTACGTACGAACAAGGACCTTTATGTCAAGTAGTTTCTGATCCATCGAGATGGTCGCCCTCCTAGTTCAATTGTCAAAAGTGCGTCTAGAATGGGTTGATGGGAAACGTCGTAGTAAGCGCCTTTCACATCCAGAACTACTGATAATCGTTTCCAAGATTTTTGCTGCTGTACAGAGGACACTAGACCGATGACAGTGTCTGTCGATGAACGGCTTCGTCGAAATTCCGCCATAGAGTCAGGGTACATTTTGTGGTGTTCAAGGTACCATTCGAGACGCATAAGGATCATGCGTTCCATGAGCTTCCCGACGCAGCTGACAAGTGCTATAGGCCGATGTGATGCCAGTTCAAATAGTGACTTTCCTACTTTTAGTATCGGTACCAGGCGGCTGAGTTTCCATTCCTGTGGGACGACACCATCTTGCCATGAACTATTAAAATGGCTGTGGAGTTCTCTTCGTGCTTCTCGACCTAGGTGGCGCAGAGCAATATATGTTACGCCATCGCACCCTGGTGAAGACGAACACCTACAGAGCGCCATAGCAGCTTCTAACTCTTCCATAGAGATTGGCGCGGCCATACTTGTATGTCGTGGACCGCGGATGTCGCTTAAAGCCATGTAAGGGACTAAAACTGTGCCGCCGGCGACTTTCGCACAAAATTCCTCTCCAACGACTATCTCACGGCGGTTTTCATAGAGAGCAAGGGCGTTAAAAGTTGTCGTTGCTGGGGTCTAAAGCAAAGACCCCGTAGGGTACGCCACACACGGGACAATGGCTTGCAGGGGTATAATGACTAGCAAACGCATTTCCATCTTTGATCCGCTAGCTTATCCATTCGGCGTCTTATCTTCTTTTGCTTGCATCGCGCTTCTCTAAGGTCAACAATTGACTTTTTGCGCCTTTACTTCCTTCCTGCATGGTGATATAGTGTACGAAGCCTTTCTAATTCAATGTCATTCTCTGTACGCTTTGACAAATGTGTGAAGCAACGCGTACAATCTTGCACTCCGTCTGCTTCTGTCTTCTAATCTGCATGCGATATGTTTCGTTGAGGTGTCTTCTACTCGGCCATCAAAGACTGAGCAGTCGATTTGGCGAGGGACATGCCGTAATGTGGCGTCCAGACCTTCGATTCTCACATAGGTCAGAGTATGATCACTTCCATGGGTTTCAATATCAGTGAACCACTGCACGCTCGAAGTCAGGCAACGTGACACCAAAGTCATGTCAAGGCAGCTACTGTACGTTGTTCCTCGCAGAAATGTCGGACATCCGTCATTTAAAAGACACAGGTTGTGGCCTGATGCGAAGGATATTAGTGACCTGCCCCTCGAATTTATCCTGGAGCTTTCTCATGTGTGGTTGTAAGCGTTGAAGTCCCCTATTATTATCTAAGGACCGGGAGTTGCAGCCATAATATCTTGTAGAGTTTTGCTGTCAAACTGACTTGTTAGGAATAGGTGGACACCAATAATAATAAAAGAGATCCTCTTCTTTTTCACAACTAACACAGACGTATTGGTTACCTTCGTGTGGCGCTGCCGGTTCGGAAAAATTCGTAATGTCCTTGCGAATGTAAACTAGAATCTTACTACTACGGACACACGTGGTTGAAACAAGAGGTTCATATTCTGATAGTCTTATGGTGGCTCATAAGTTCGGTTCACAGATGTCCAGTATAGGAAAGTGGTTGTCAAACACGAATGGTCAAAAATCTGAAATACGTAACCTGAGGCCTGTCGCATTAAATTGGAATATGGAGGCACTTCTGACATCATCCCGGAACGATCGCTGCTGCTGTCGATGAGCCATGGTTCTGCTGTACAAGATTTCAAGCACTGGACTTCTGAAGGCTTGCTAGAACTGGATTGATAGCATCCAGCACTTGCAACGCACTTCGAGCTGTTGGTATCTGTAGCTTGTCCAGAAGAACATGAATAGCGCTCAGCAGAGAGCTGGTCATGCCAAAAATTTTTTGATCTTGGTCCGTCAATTTGTCAGGAGCAGTCTTAGTGTTCCTTGCTGTAGAAGTCTGATTCACTCAGTAGGAGCATATGTAGCCTCGGGTATGCATGTCAACGTGAGCAGCCGTGCTGTTCGTTGCACCATTTTCCTTTGAGCTGACTACGTTTGGCCTGGACAGAATAGTGGGTGGTAACGTACGTGGCTGGCGCTCAACAGAGTCTTTGGAGGTTCGTGATTGACGTCGGTGACGTGATCGTCGTCGCCTAATAAGTTTTGCTGCTTCTCGGTGGTAGAGACAAGTGGTCTCTAAGCATTTTCTTCACTATTGCCATTTCCTTGCGAATCAAAGGGCATCCCTTCGAGGATCCATTGTGAGGGCCGCTGCAGTTTGTGCACTTCAGCACACTGGTCTCGCACGTGTTAGTAGTGTGGGGCTCAGTGCAGCGAGAACAAACGGTAGTGTTCAGAACATACGGTAGTGTGTTGCACACACTACTCACATGCCCAAACCTCATGCACTTCCAGCACATCAGCAGTTTTGGTACGAAGGGGCGAACTGCGTGTCGTAAGTGGCCCACTTTTACAGGCGATGGCAGGGATTCGCCTTTAAATATGATTCTGATACACCCTGACGTGCCGAGACGAAACGCGTTTGTGATGACGGTGTTTTCAGTAGCTGGTTTGATTAAGATCGACAGATCGGAGTCGACAATGGTGTCGTCAACATCGTAAATTATGCCAGTACTGACTTGTTTGCCCAGCGGAATATGTGGGCGGACTTTCATTCCGTGAAGTTCTGTGACATGGCGCAAAGAATCCAACGCAGCCGCGTGTTCTACGTCAATCGCTAGGACGTTCTTAAGGGTGTTCACTCTGATGTCTTTGAGTTCATTCAGAACCAGTGCCTCTAGATGGGAAGACACGGCTTGCATGTTGAGCCGTCTCAGTTTGTCAGTGGCGAGAAATGGCGCGAACAGGATGGTGATCACCTCAGTATTCCGCGAAGATCTCACGATGGACCCACTCGAATTCGATGACGGGCTGAGAAACCTTCGCTTTGCTTTACGGCTCCGCACCGGATCTAAGGTGTCGTCATGAGAATCCTGACTGCTGACATAGTACTGCATGGTGTCATCGCTGTCAGTGGTGCTCTCTGCCCCGTTGCGCTTCCTGAAGGCAGCCGCCGTGGGAACTGCCGAGTTCGGTGACGCGCGTGAGACTCCATCTCCATCGCAGTTAAGGAGGAAACAGCAGTTCAAAGGCAAAGTGTAAGAATTCCACAAAATGAGTAGAGGTGGAATACGGTCTTCTGCCTGAAAGGCACTTCATCTTCTTCTCAAATATCATGGAAAGTATCTACAGAGATTCCACAGCTACCTTAATAGTCCACAAGTAGGAAGATACCTATGAAGAAAGGTGTCAGACAAGGAGACATAATCTCTCCAGTGTTATTTACTGTGGGCTTGGAATAATTGCAGATGACATTCTCCTACACAGTAACACTGGGGACGAGTTACAACAAATGATTGAGGACCTTAACAGAGAGAGTATAAAAGTGGGGTTGGAGATTAACATGCAGAAGGCAAAGATAATCATTAATAGCCAGGCAAGGGAGCAAGAGTACAGAATCGCCAGTAAGCCTCTAGAGTCTGCAAAGGAGGTACGTTTGCAAAGGTACGTTTACCTACGTCAATTACCCTGATCATGAGAAGGAAATACAGAGAAGAATAAAAAATTACCGACGATTACGTTACTTCCTAATGCGAAATTTGAGCGCAGCAAATAAGCTGTTTCACCTTTTCGATAGATTGAGGCAAAGAAATCGAGCAACACATGTATGCGCCATCACAGAATTTTTTTTTATTTTTCACACGTATTCCTTTAACAAAGACTCCACTAACAGTTCTTGACAGTCATGAAGGAAGCTTTGTGGTCGGAGAAATAGACTGATATATGTTCGACTTGGTACACCAATGCTTGATTCTCAAAGACGAGATCTATACAAGTGCCTCGCGAGGTTGTCACAGCCGTGGGACGCGTTACGAGCGAGAGGAACGGGATGTTCTCCCGCATAAGTGTTAGGAAATTGCTGTTTGTCTTTATGTCAACATTAAAGTCCCCCACTACTAACATCGGTGTGGATCGATGGACGGTTAATGCGAGTTGCAGGAAGTACACGACGTCTTTCGTGAGTGCGGTAGGGGCGAAGTAGGCAGCTACTACCAGCAAGATAATTTCGCAGTGGCGAACGGCAGCGGCAATTTCGGCTCGGGCGGTGCACATATACAGATCCGCCGCCACCGATCTGGCTCTCTGATTGCCACCGCACAGGGCGAACGGCAGCGGCAATTTCGGCTCGGGCGGTGCACATATACAGATCCGCCGCCACCGATCTGGCTCTCTGATTGCCACCGCACAGGGGTTGCATTGGAGGAGGAGCGAAGAAAGGAATTAAGTTCGAGCCGGCGCTTTGACAACCGGAGACTCGCAGGAAGAGGGGGGAGGGGGGCGGCGTGTACACCCAGCGGCAAACGATGGGGGCAGAAGCGCGCGCAGCAATCGGACAACACGATAAAGGGAGGAGGGAAGAGATAGCAGCGACTGACTGATGCCGCTGACGCCGATAGTGAGTCAACCCCAGCTGCGGAGTTGGTTTCAGGGACAACGCCGCCGATGCCGACACAAACAATATGATACCCTCGCTTCCGCAGCGCTAAGAACCAGGTCTAGCCGTGGGAAGGTGGTCAGGTATTCGTCGACGTGCCGGGGCCTACGTGAAATAACCGGCGCGTCGGCAACTGAAGATCACCCTATCCGCCACACAAGAACAGGGGGAGGGGGACCCTTTCCTCCTCTTTCTGCATGGCGGCGACGGTGTTCTATGCAGTCACGTTATCTTGACTCTCTAGCGGCGTCAGCGGCATCCAGCGGTATCAGTCGGTCGCTGCTAGCGCTGGGGGGATGAAAGGGGGGCGGAGCTGGTTACGAGGCTGACGACAACGCCGACGACGACGCGAAACCCAGGAACGGACGCCAAAGAGCTGCGCTCTAAAATGGTTTGGAGCGCATTTAGCAGATATAGCCAGATCCTAACTGGAAGCTTAAGCCTACCATTAAAAATAAAGGTGTACAATCACTGCATTCCACGGATGCCTAAATATGGGACCGAAATTTTGAGACTGACAAAGAAGCTCGAAAACAAGTAAAACACCGACCTAAAAGCGACGGAACGAAGAATGGTATTGGTAACGTTAAGAGACAGGAAGAGACCGGGAGGGAGCAGAGAGCAAACACGGATAGCCTATATGGAAATTGACATTAAGAGGAAGAAACGGAGCTGGGCAGGTCATGTAATGCGTACATTACATAACCGGTAGACCATTAGGGTTAGAGAATGGCTGCAAAGAGAAGAGAAGCGCAGTCGAGGGCGGGAGAAAGCTAGGTGTGGTGGTGCAATTAAGGAATTCGCAGGAGCTAGCTGGAATCGGTTGGCGCAGGACAGGGGTAATTGGAGATTGCAGGGAGAGGCCTTCGTACTGGCAGTGGAGATAAAATAGGCTAGATGTTGATGATGATGATGATAATCGTTGTACAATATGGTTGATAGTATCATCTGAATCTTTAGCGTATGTGAGAAATTTTGAATCCCTACCATAACAGTCAGTAAAATTTTCAATCCAAGGCACAAGGCAAAGATATGTAATCTTACATATTTGAACAAAAGTCCTTTGTTTGCGCTGGGACAGTACTTGACAATTTTATAAAGAAGCTGGGCATATCATTTCAGACTTTTCCACCGACATATAATTGGGAACGTCGACCGAGTACATTATAAGTTTTCAGCAAGTTAAATTTGCTATGCTCAGCTTGTGTAGTGTCCCGTTTAGGTGTGAGAAATATTTATGAGAGAGCTGGCTTGTTCGTGGTTACAATTCTATGCATTAGTAGAGCAGCGTTATAGCCCCCACCTTCGAGTAGTGGCATTATATTGGTCATTCTGAGACTTCCTTTAATTCGGCAATGTGCGGCATACTCCCGTTTGCTCCCAATTTGCCATGGTCGCCCATGAGCATGTTGGCATCACGATGGCTGTAATACGCCGACTTAGTGATAAGGAAAGAATGACGTAGCTGGCATGACAAAGGCTGTATGAAGGTGATGGCGTGTGGCCCAGGGTGCGACTTTTATGAAGTCATGAGGATTGTATAACGACTACCGCGTGATGACATGACATGAGGACCACAAAATTACGACGAGTATATGACGGCAATTGCGTGACGGCAACGGCAAAGAACAACCACGTGACACGAAGCTGGAATGACAACGATTGTACGACCACGACGACATGACAACGACGGTATCATAGTGGATGCATGATAGCGATCCTCTGACCACGATGACATGACAATGACGGCAAAATCCTGATTGAAGACGGCAACATAATTACGACAGAATGACAAAGAAGGAATGTAGTCGATAAATTACGTCATCGACGAAGCGATTCTCTGACCACGATGACATGACAATGATCGCAAAATCATGATTGAAGACGGCAACATAATTACGACAGAATGACAAAGAACGAATGTAGTCGATAAATTACGTCATCGACGAAGCCGGTATCACGACGACACCATGTTGGCGATGACATAAAGAAAGGACTGGAGTGACCACGATGGTAAAACAATAGCATGACGACGACGACTTTACGACAATAGTATGACAACAAGGGCATATCGAGAGCTGGACGTAGAAGTCTGAATGACGATAATGGAACGACATCACGAAGACGCTATGGCAACAAATGCACGACGACGACTGTATGACGGCGATAGTATGAGAATGGCATAAGGACGACTGCATGACAGCAAATGTGTGACGATGACTGTATTAACAAGCCTATATGACAAGAATGGCGTGACTGCGAGGGAATGACGGGAATCCGAAGAGAAGTAAAAAATTGAATTATAGGGTTTTACGTGCGAAAACCACTCGCTGATTATGAGGCACGCCGTAGTGGAGGACTCCGGAAATTTCTACCAGCTGGCTTTCTTAACGTACACCTAAATCTAAGTACACGGGTGTTTTCGCGTTTCGCCCCCATTAAAATTTGGCTGCCGAGGCCGAGATGTGAGGCCGCCATCTCATGCTCTCCAGCCCAACACGATAGCCACTGTGCAATCAAGGCGGTTTCCAAAGACAAATCTAGAGTGAGGACCATGGCACAAACGCTATAGTACGAATACACTGGCATGACAAGAACCGCTAAATTAGGATCAGTAATAACACCATAACTGTAGTAGAATGATGCAGCATTGAAGTTCATAAAAGGATGAAGGTGATATAACGATGTCGGCATGACGAAAATACGCATGACGAAATGCTATGACGAGAGCAGGATTACGAAGTTAAGGCGACGACTACGGAACTACCGTGGCGGCAGCGCGTTAATGATATGACAACGAATGCTCGACGACTGAAGAGCGACGACTGGCGCGACTGATACAACGGCATGAAGCAATGGGATGCAAACGAGTGTATGACAAGAGTGACGTAATGACGAGAGTCTCACAAAGCATGTGTGATGACGATAACCTTACGACAATGGCATGGTGAGAGTCGAATAACGAAGCTGTAGTGAAAGCTATAGAATTAGCACGACATCATGGCGGTAGTCATAAAACAATTGGCTGACGACTGTATAAGGACAATGGCATGAGGACCTTGCCTTGACGTGAGTCGGATTGCATAGCTGGTGTAACGACAATGCAAAGACCCCGACGGCATCACGACCACGAGCACATGCCTAGTGGTCCTATCTATTTCACAACTTGGACAGCGAAGCAGGCGTAGAAGCCGTGATGACAGCGGCATGACGAGGATAATATCACAAAGCCAAAATGTTGACAATGGGACGCCCTACGACAGCATCACTATTGCGGAACTAGTGGCCGAACCCCGCAAAATACTACGGCCACTGGATGAGCCATGAGGCCACACACACGCACACACACACACACACACACACGTATATATATATATATATATATATATATATTTATGCTTAAAGTAAGTGAAGTAGAGAATAACCGCAAATAATTTTCGCAGGCGCAATACCCAGTTTGCTGTTAAAAGCACATTTTTCTTTAAAAACTGCATGTGATCGTTGTGTTGACCAAGCAGTTTGATGTGCACATAAAGGGGAGCATTCGACTCTTATACTGCGGGCTGTTGCTGCAGTTTACTGCATGCATAGATTCAGTGCGAGACAAGTGCAATTCAGCACTCGTACCATTCATGCACTTCGTTGCACAATTTTTATGCGCGAACCCCTCCGCGTCCTATTGGCTGCCACAGAGATAGTTGTAGCAATCATCAATCTCAGACGGAAGTGGGCCATTCGTTACGAGAAACGTCTACATTTATTGTATTTGCCTATTTATTGGTGCGAAACCGACAAATGACCCATTGAGCGGAAAAGCCAGCAATGTCAGTAGCAGCGGAATGGCACCTAACTTGCCATTGGTTGCGACGCCACATCACGATTGTGACGGCAGCGCTCGCTCGATTACTCGGGCTTCGACGGAGCAGAGTGGGCGAAAGGGGACACCTGCTGCTTCGGTGGCGCGCCAGGTGCTGCGTGTGGGAAGAGGGCATCTCCAAGGCGCCACGTCATAGCAGCTGTCCCTCTTCGAATGCCAGTGCTGTCGGCCTGTCCGTTGGCCGCACGCACTATCGTCTGCGTTCTCGGTAAGGACGAATGAAACCCTGCCAAGCGTCTCAGCATGCCAAGTTGCTCTCTAGTAGTTCACAACTCCAAGCGCCACTCACAACTCGAAGGTGTTCAATTGCACAATAATTCTACATATGCCATTCAAAATAAACAAAACAAAGAGATATAGTTTCGAGATTCGCGAAGAAATTACGTGGTAGCTTATCAGATCCTGGCACATCTCCGTGACACCTGTCACCCACGCTGCGTGAGGGGAGTGGCGGTGAGGGGGGCAAGGGCAGCTGAATGTGCAGGGAAGCGGCACTGCTGTGATCTGCACGGATGTACATTTTAAGTATTTTTAATATATACACGATTTACGCGAATCACCTTAGTCTGTCATAATAAACAGAAGGACCTAACATACTAACCGAAAGTGTTTGCACGCAATTGTCTATATTGTTTAAGGGTCCTTTTTCATATCGACAAACACCACAGCGCTTATTCTGCCGCAGCTCCGTTCCTGCTCTAGATGCGTTGCAAGGTATAGATTAGCAACACTAATGCAACAGCGCTAGCAGTAACCTGCCATACTTTGAGGTTGGGGAGGTGAGGGTGGGTAGTAGCCTTAACACCTCTACAGTACCACAGCGATGATAGGCTCCACTAGTTCTCAGCCTCAACATGTAAGGCTTGTATGATTTTTTTTCTACGTCGTCTTCTAAAGTGAAGCAGGATACCTCCACCCGCAATGCTTTTTTTTGTGTCCGTGGGCAAAAACAAAACCAATCGCGGATAGCGCTCGCCGCAAGCGTTTCCGAGTCACGATTAAGGTTGCATAAGCAACAGTTGCAGGGAAGCGACAACTGTAGCATACGAAGCCGAGAGTGACGTAACTACACTTTCGCATAGAAAAAAATACTCAGTGCCCTTCCACTCTGTGAAGAAAAATGACCAGCGAAACTATGTGGGTCCCCTAATGGCGAACTGCACCTCCGGTGCTAGTTGGCCGGGCATTGCGCTATCTTCGGTATCGGCCCACGTATGGCGAGTGCTTAACGCCTGCTTCACCTCTGCAGCGGATGGGCCGGGCATTCCACTATCCTCGGGATCGGCTTACGTATGGGGAGTGCTTAAAGGGAGAATAAAGGTTACTATGAAGTCAAGTTAAAATGATAAAGCAATGCTCTAGAATCTCTAAGGCGTCAATATAATCGCGAACAGAACTTTAGTAACCGGGAAATTGAGGTAAATACATGACACGATTTGAAATCCCTTAGCAACATACCGGTACTAGCCCGATGACGAAGGCACTCCTTATCGTAATTTATGTCACTAGTACTCAACTACCCGTATTAAAATATAATTTCATTAGATCATAAGACAGAAGAGAATGCTACTTGTCCAGTTCTATTCGGTTCTAAGAAAAAATAACATTTTGACGTTACCCTTGAGTAGTATGGGCGGTCAAAATGTGTCGTTTTCTCTCGACTCTATGCCGCGCGCTTTGGAGTTTCAGTTGTTTCGTTATCGCGTCGTGCTGCGCTGGTTCTGCTGGCTCGCGAAACTTGCATTTGGAACACGCAGCGAGAATGCCACGTCCATGTGATGTCGTGGGATTCACGAACGGTACGCGTAACTTGGCCAAGGGCAGTTGCAGCGGGGAATCCAACGTTACTTATCACTGTGTGCCAACGAGTGAACCTCTCCGTTCGAAGTGTTTGGGTGCCGTACCTCGGCCACACAGCGTTGAAAAAGAGCGGGAAATTCGCACAGTGTGCTCCCTGCACTTTCGTCGAGAGGATTACGAGTCCAACGCCGACTTAGTGAAGTCGTGTGGAGTGCCTTTCGAAGCAATGCTTTCCCGCAGCGCTGTTCCGTCGGTCTTGCCTGCATTCTCCGAAACGGCAGAACAAGTGCAGATAGGAGACGAGGCACTGAGTGCGGCATTTGGTTTTCACGAAGGAAACGCTTCAAATGTGCGAATATGTACGGCCATGACATGCAGTTGCCGCCGTAGTAGTAGGCAACGACGCCGGCATCCCGAGCCCTCAGCAACAGGTCGCGTTCATCAGTGCTTAAATCGCTGAAGTCGAGCCCAGCATCGCGAGCCAGTGTGTCGTTGTCAGGGTCGTCCATTGCAACGAGCGTCGAAATTGGTGTCATAAAATAGCGAACCAGCTTATCGTCGCGCGTTTTCCCATCAGGTAGCCACCACAATTCCGCTATCGCGCTGCTGTCGGCTGCGTCTTGGCTCTGTTTCTGTCTGCGCGTTTGCGTTTTGCGCAGAAAAGCCGTAGCGCCGTCTGCGGGCGCCGTTTTACTCACTGACGGCGCAACGTCACTATGAGACCATGACGTCTCCCCTCCTCGATGGGAGGGCGGGCGATTTGAACGGCGCTAGAGGTACACGGACGCTTCAAAACGCGTTTTCTCTTAAAATAAGTCTCTTCTTCGCATGAAACATGCGTTTTGAGGTTTCTGGGATGGCATTTAAACAGTCCACGTTGACTTAATATTACCCTTTAGTGTCCCTTTAAGGTCTGATTGACCTCCGCCGCAAGTCGGGCCGGTATTGCACTATCTTCTGTATCGGCCAACGTATGGGGAGTGCTTAACGCCTGCTTCACCTCCACCGCAGGCCATCCCGGCATTGCACTATCTCCGGCATGGGCCCACGTACGGGGATATTTTTGCTGATAACCAGGACACAAAAATTTTCTTGGACAGTGGAGGCGTACAGTTTCGCTTTAAGAAGAAACCCTCCTAGCAACTTATTTCATTTGTGTTCTAAAGGCGCTTTGGAAAGACCAAGCATAGGACTCCTGAAGAGCAACTTGAGAACGATGAGCGGCGACGGTAACACCAACGTCAATATGCGCAACTGCGTTGTGCTCAGGCTAGGCAGGACCGAGTTCAAGGCTAGGAAGGAAAACTGTGAAGCGCAGTGGTCGATGATGGGAACACTGTGCACTCTCTAAAAATGGGGAAATTTACCTGGCGAGCACTTTTATTTCTACGTTTTGTGAGGGTCTGCTTGATAATGTAACCCCTTCCCGATTTTTCGAACTCGTGCCTTGACGTTAGCACACAGACTTGCAGTACAATATATGTATCTTGCTTAGCTTTTTAAATATGTAAGCATTGGTATGCCTAGCCAACGATCAAAACCGTTGGTCTGTCAGTCACCCCACATAAGACGAATCGCTATAAATAAATTAATTTATATAAAGACACAATAAATTCGAAAGTAGAAACATTGGTGATGGTCTGTTTCGAACCTGCCACCTCCCGCTCAGAAGGCGAGTGTCGTGCCCAATGGGCTAAACACCCACCCTTGGAGAAGACGAATATAGTGAACTATGTGACTACGTTGTACCAGCGTCCTAAAGCAAATGCCAAAGGAGATCAGTTTTTGTGAAGGCTTTCTTGAGAGATTTGTTGATGGAATAAAAGCCATCTCTAAGACCACACGTATAGCTCCTTTGGAGCAATTTACATGTAAGAAAAATTACGATTACGCGAAAATTGATAGACAAATCCACCACATAGCCGATGCACGGCATTAAGAATATTGGCACCTGGTTTGGCACATAACAGCTTTCTAACTGCTCCAAGCCACTAGTGAGGTTGAGTGTAGTTGTGGTTGACTCCGGATGCGCACATTTACGCACATCAGCTTTTCAGTATACGAACCTCATTGGTATGAAATTGTGGTGCGGGGTCCTGTATTCCATTCGCACTCGTTATACTGCAGCATGGACATGCCTCTAATTCTACTCTATTTAACTTCCCGGAATGGTGAGGGTGGGATCCTTTCCAATCTGGGAGTGGCTTAGATAATTAATTACATTCCTTCAATTCCAGCAAGTGAAACGCTGAGCGTCGTTTCAAGTTGAGCTTTTTGGTTGTCTATTATTACGGGGAAGGACACAGACTAGCTTAAAAAGAACAGGTCAACTTTTCTTCATGCATTACTGTATTGAATGCGGTTTCATTTTCTCTTAAAAAATGCAAATAACCTATGGTGGGTGATTCTCCAAGACTACGATGGCATACAATGACTACATTTTGTGCTGAAAAAAAAGTAGCAATAACATTTTCGAAAAACAAGTCACCCCTGCATGTTGCTCAACATTGTCAGCCTTCCTACTGCATTCAGTGCTTCGCACATTAGGGAAGCTGTCTACATTTGCCAGATTTTGATTAAATTGAAATAAAACGAAATTTGGTTGTTGAGCGAGACCAGCTAATCAGGGGACCAGTGCATTTGACCTGACGGTACGCATTATGAACTCGACAACGGATACATAAACTAACAAAGGAAGAAAACGGACAGCAACATGGGTAGGTGACCCACCCGGCGAGCCGCCTGCTATTCCATTTATGAACAATACACTATTGCCAGGCAACGAGACGAAGTGGGCTAATTCCGAAGTGAAGCTTAAGAATGCACTAGACAGAACGGACGTGAACCACCTCCTGCAGAAAAATCTACACTGAAGGAGAGCAATCAGTTCTCCAACCGTTGTGAAGGATGACTTAAGTCTGCGTTTAATTGAAAAAAACGTCGATAAGCTTAATTAAGTTGCTTTATCGAATATTCATGCATCCAAATTGAACATATGGTGAACTGTGTTCCGCTCTTCCTAGATTGTTCGAGAACATACTTCGGCCGAAATGTTTAATAATGGCGGTGAAATCTTGTGGAATGATGTGAAGCTTAAAGCAAAGGTGTAAAATGTATTAACATATGGAATGTGTGAGGAGGTATTCTTCATATAGTATCATATGTCATAAAGCAGCTAATGTAATTTTCAGTCACTGATATTTTTTTGACCGGTAGCGCCCGTAGGGATAAGACCAATGTTATGTGCTTGATGTGGCGTCACACCGCTTTCCAAGTTGTGCATGTAGAGTAGCCTAGCACTATTGCGCGTTTTATTGCACGAACAACAATATTAAACTTCAAGTGTCATCGTGAAGCCAGTGTTAGTATATTTGGCTGCGTAAATTGGCCACATTAAGTACATTTGAAGTACAATGAACCTTTTTTTTGCTTTATTGATATTGTTGGCAGTCTAGTGAGAAAAGCAAGCTAAATCTTACATAGTGCGTACAATTATTCAGCGTCTACACAGCAGAATTTCTCCCTCTCGCACGCGCGTTGAAACCAAGCGCACTTGAACTCGACCGCAATCACCAGCTGTCAGCGTACTCTTCGCGCTGCTGTCAATGTGATCATGGGCAGTTGACGACAAAGGCATGGCGAGCGAACAATGGTGGGTAGCAAAAAATACCAGGCGAAGCACTATTGCTCTTGTTCTTACGTTCTTTTCTCTAGTTTACACCGCTCCCGACAAAAGGCGGCTGTTCCTTAGAAATGCCGCTACATTTAGTCTTTGGAACGAGACATTATCCCCAAAGTGTCGTTATCACGGTAACCCTTATTCACTGGGTGTCTGTTAATACCGGTAGTGTTGTTGTGTAACCAAGTAGGGTGCTATCGACGATAGAAACATAAGCAGAAAGGGTCTGCTGCCTAAAGGTATTAGACCAAAAACCAGAAAACACAAAATGGTCAAATATCTTATGCGTTTCGAGAAATTTGTCCTCTGGGGTTCGTACGTATTGTATTCCTTTGCGTGTGACAGGTACGCTGTGTTTCTGCCAGCCTTTGCTGACGTCAAAAGAATGTTCTAGCAAACAGGTCGTTCTGGAATGGTGGCATTTTAAAATGTCAGAACTTTTACTCCAGTGTCACGAAGTGGGAGTTTCTTTTTTAGAAGAACTATGCATTTGATATGTAGGCGCTTTTCACTGCCCTATTCTTTTAACGTGGCCGTTGTTTACGAGTTCAATTTTTGAGGGCACTGCATATAATATTGCATTCATGTTAAAGAAGGTGATTTCTGTGGCTGAACTGTGACAAGTGCGATTTTAAAGATTCAGATTGCAGCGTATTTCATGATAAGTCGTTTCGCTGATAAAGTAGGATAAATGACGATCTCTTTATAATGATGGATGCTCATTTGGTGAGCGCCACTTGCAGAGAGGTCCATTGAAGATTTATCTGCATTTTCACGTCATTATTTTCGTGTCACTTCTATACAGACGCTAAAAATGAAGAGATATTTTTGCTTGCTGTGTTTTGGAGCACGGCGAATGATTGTTCTGCGCCTGCTCTACTAGCTTGCTGAAGTCGGCAGCCACATTCGATGATGGTGCTGCTATAAGGACAACGTCTAAAGAGCACAAAATTTAGCACTTGTTCAGATATTGCTCTAAATTCATTGTCAAGCCCCTTTGAGTCTCACCTAGCTGCTGGTGCTGAGCAGAATTGAAAGAAATGTAAAAGAATGTATGTGGTTTTTGCGGCGCAGTGTGTGTCGGCAGTGAGGCATGGGCGAACATATCCAGAACGCGGAAGAAAATTTTGAACTTTTCACATCGGCATCGCCTTTTTTGCATGAATTGGTTAAAATGTGAATGCGACATTATTACGGACGTCTCGCCCAAGGCATTGCTCAAGGTAGTTCCTAATATTGGACATCATAACGGACTCTGTTAGTTCTCTGTTAGCTTGATCCATGGAACTAACAGTCCTTTAGCAAAGAACACGTCACACGTTGCTGACATATGCGAAGAGAATGCTGGTCTTGTCGTCACTGGTTTTTTGCTTCCAATCTTTGCTAGATCAATTTTTTAGCCCAATTTACAGGTATGACACTGGAATTTGCGCAACAGAGAATGGCATAGAAAAAGAAATTGCCACTTAAAATTATCGACGTCATTCTACAAGTGATAGTGATGCTGAGTATTATGCTTGCGGCTAAGAACGTAACGAAACTTACTGCCCCTAAAAATGCTTTAAAAAAGTATTGCTAAGTGAAGCTCTCACAGAGAAACCCGATAAGGCCAATATTGCTCCTGCGCTGAACAACTTGGTAAGGCTGGTCTACGATCTTGCCTACATAAGTTAGAAATCCAAAAGCTGTCGATGCATTTCTTGACTCATTATCTTGAAATCAGCCATTTTCCCATAAACATTCTTGGGTACTTATGTTTTACTCCAAAAAGTAGCCCCTGGGAGTGTTAGCCAGCCGCACCACTCATACTTTGGCGGTGGATATAGAACATCCTTTCTACCTCAGGCGTCACGAGTACGTGATCTTTTTGTGTGAAGGCAACGGGTCAATAAAGCCACAAATGCTACTTGAAGGCAACGATCTTGCCAGATTCAAGACCCTCACTATGTAGGAACCGAGAAGAAAGGGGGTTAACCGAGGGGCCCTATATTGATTAGTAATATTATAAGAAGCCAACAAACATTCACACCTAGGATAACATAGGGGAAATTACTTGTACTGACTAATTGAAATAAAGAAAATGATTTGAAATGTGTGTATGTGATATGTAAATGTTATGTAAAAACGAGAGTCTCAAATCCGGTAACACTGATGCGTTCAGGTAGCAAGTGTGGGTGTACTGACCAGTTGCGTTCACACAAAAAGATCTCGTACTCCTGACGCAAATATACTTGTTTTAGCTAAGTCGCTACCATCTTCGATAACTTTCTTATGCGAAAGAAAGAACATGAGTGTATTGAGCTCCGTGACGTTGCGTGCTATTACCTGCTGCGTGCCGCAGTCTTAACGGTTGGCGGAGTGAGAAATTTTGCATCAAACGTGAGCAAAATGACACTCTTATTCACCAGTTTATTGGTATATGTAGCTGCGGCCTAATGGGGCCGTACTTTAAATTAAAAAGTATTGTTTAAAATTCTAATTGCATCGTTAACAAAACTACTAGTCGCTTTACCGCATGTCTAATTGCATATGTTTATTTTAGTTTTTAAGTATATTTATTTATGAATAGCTTACACAGGAACTCAGGAAGACATTGGGTAAGTTTGGAATATCATTGCATCGACACGAAACAAGCGGCAATAAACGAGGCAAAAAAAACCACATCAGCCAATAAATAGTTTTTTCCCGCAACGCCAATGGCATTCACCAGCAAGCTATAAACACCAGATCTACAGACGGGGCGATAATAAAATATTCACGAGCATCATTGTACTAGAGATTACGCGTAAAACGCGAATATTGCCGTATCAATTGCTCAATCGTAGCAATGTAAAGTACGAATAGAAAAACAAGGAAACAAAAGCTAGGGACAGAACAATGAAACTCTACCGTCTACGATAAGCTATGACGTAGCCAATAAATAGTTTTTCCCGCAATTGCAATGGCATTCAACAGCAAGCTATAAACACCAGATCTACGCACGGGGTGATAATACCATATTCACGAGTCATTGCACTAGAGAGTAGGCGTAAAAACGCCTACTCTCTAGTACTTTGCTTAACCTTTTGCTTAACCTTTGCTCACCTCTTAAAAGGCGTTTGTGCAAAGATGCATCTGGTTTGAAGCATAAAGAAATAAGTAAATCAACCATATAGTCCGTACAGTCTGAAGTTCAAGCTCAAATACAGAATGAAGTGTGCGTGTATCTAAGAGTTCAGAAAGTGCGAACTTCCTTCTGAAGGTCAAATGACGTTAATAATAAGCGTGACGTTCCATACGCAGCATTCACGAACACGCATAGAAGAGCCACGTGGACACGGTAACGAAAGGGAACATGGACTCGCTATTAGGAGAAAATTCATTTCGCATTGCCATGCACGAATACAACGTTCTAGAATGATAACCCCACAAAATACGAAAAAGTATGAAGTTGGTATTTCGTATGAGGAGATATTCGCAATTCGACAAGGATATGCTAATTCGTGGCTTGCAATTTTCTTTAAATTATCATTATAGAGGCTATCCTTATAGATTGTAAATTATCCTTTTTCTGCAAGCCGCGCACAATAAATTTTCATTAATATATAGGTGTCGTATCCGGCTCGTAGATTCGAGTAAAGACACCTCAAAAGATTGACGTAATTTTAGCAGTTTTATAGACGATGCTATACGTCTTGTAATAAGTATCTTCAGCTGAACACAGGTTGCTTTCTGTTCATTCTGTATTTCTGTTCATTCTGTATTTCTGTTCATTCTGTATTCATTCTGTATACTGAGGTCTATCTCATGTATTCGGGACCTTTAATCACTATTAGTGAACCGAGTTCCCCTAGGGTTTGGGCCGCAATATTCCTTTAAAAACAAAGAGCATCCCTCGCCGCTTGTGGTACTAGCCGTTGTCCATCATACTGGCACGCCATGACACCAGTAGCGATCGGCAATCACTCTAATGTCACTATTACTTCGAATTCACTACAGTATTGTCATAAAAGAAAACCCGTGCTCGGTTGTAAGCCTTCGTAAGCCTTCGTCAGCCTTCGCAAGCATATAAAAGTGTCTAGGCTAATTATTTACGCACGACGCTAATGCTGGAATGGAAAAAAGGAAAAATTATTCCTTTGAACAAATCTGGCAGCAGAACGTCACCTACAATTTATCGTACTACATCATTACCAGTACCTTGTGCAAAGTACTCAAATTTATTATTTTTACTAACCTTGCTGATTTTCTTTAGTCTAATTGATTTTTTGCGCCATGAGAACACGGATTACGGAAATCATTCTCATGCGCATCGCAATTGCTAATATTTACTCACAAACTACACTAAATACTTTACTGTTCTTCTCTTCCCGATTGCACCTTTTTAGTGTTTACAAAAGCTTTTCACAAAGCGTGCCATAAACTTTGACTTTATTAGCTAAGCAATATAAATTATGATAATAACGGTCTAAAATGGACTGAGTCATTTCTCGTTAACTGTTCCCAGTTCGTAAAAGCTAATGGTCATAACTCACCCCATAGCAACGTCCAGTCGGGCGTGCCACAAGGCTCCGTCCTGGGACCTCTGTTATCCCTTATCTATGTTAATGACTTACCTTTAACACTAAATTTTGACACACACTTATTTTCATATGACTGTGTAATCTTTGGAGAACTAAGAAACATTACCGCGTCACCGGGCTTCACGCCGACCTTAATAGCGTCAGCAATTGGTGCCGATCGTGGCGAATGGAACTCACCAATAACAAGTGTAAATTTGTGAGAGTATGGCGATGTAACGATAACCTGCCTTTATACTGCCTAAGCAACGTTCCTTCAGAAACTGTAAGCTCATATGAGTACTTAGGCGTGCATATAACATCTAATTTAAAGTGGAATAATCACGATGAATATAATATTCGCCAAACTAACAACTGGCAGCCATACTTACGCCGTAACTTTTTTCGTACTCCATCATCTTTAAAATGACTACTCTTTTAAAACCCTGTTATGGCGAAAACTAGCGTATGTTGCAGCTATATGGGACCCCTTTCACGAAAACCCAATACATTCATGTGAACTATGACAAAGCAACGCAAGTCGTAACCTAAGCCAAAACACCGCAACCGTGCTGCGAGCGAATATTCAGTGAAATCTAATCTGGGCTCGCAGCCACTGGGCACAAGTCGAAGCATTTATCGTTTTTCATTTTGTCATAAGCTGTATCCCCAGCCTATTTTTCACCCGAAATTCATGTCGCGACCGTGTTACTTATCTCACCGTACTAGTCATCAGCATAAAGTTAAAATTGGCGCATGTAACCCGACAGATTTTTCGTCATTCTTGCCACGTACGTCAAAAGATTGGAAGGATCTTCCCCCTAATATTGTGTCCATTAACGACAATGAAAAATTTCGAAAAGCGCTAGTTAGCACTTTATAATAGCAAGCATTTGTACGGACTTCTGTTCGTTGTTGTTTTAAATGTTGCTTTTACAAGGCCATAGTCTATTACTGTATAGATCAAACTTTCAACTGAAATTGCATAATTAGCAAATATTCTGTACAAGTTCGTAATATATTTCCTCCCTGTTTCTTGTATAACCCACCGCCTTCTCTAATGCTGAAAGGGCCTGAGGTAAATAAATAAATAAATAATAAATAAATAAATAAATAAATAAATAAATAAATAAATAAATAAATAAATAAATAAATGGTAGATGCAAGGAGCTTAGAGCAAAGCAGCAACAGAGATATGGCAGAACTGCGTTTATAAAAGATGTAATCGACTGAGTAAGTAATTTTTTTTTTGACCTCTTTGACTTTATCGATGCTAGTAGTTTTTGCCATACGTCACAATTATGAACTTTTTCCGGTATTAAAGGTTGCGGACAAATATTTTCGAAGTCAGTCATACCCTACCCCTCGCTATACGCACGTCAGTCATAGGATGACACTTAGCTAGTATAAAGGTGCGAAAACATTTCTGAGAAATTTGAATTCGACTCTAAAGTCGGTCTCGAAAGGCCGGATATGGCGTCGTCCACATTTTTGTGACGTCCACACAAAGAATAAGCTTGGTTGCTGTTGTGTATCAACAGGGCAGGCTGCAAATATTTAACGTGGAAAGTAAACCATGGAACTGGATTCATTTCATCTGATTTAACTAGCGCGTGGCAGCCGCAGCTGTTCCAGAAACGAAGCTAGTCAATCTAGCGTGACGTGGTGATGCTTCCCGGCGCTGTTAACTAAAAGTGAAAGCATTTCTCTGAAACAAATCTTATAGCGAATAATGTAGGGTACTGTTATAATTGCGAGTGTTCTTCTAAGGTTCAGAATTTAAGGGCTGCAATTGTTTATTTATCACAAATAATGGCAAGTGGAAAAATTTCGTGTCGGTATTCTGGAAAAACTGCATGACCCAACTCTGTGTGCGACCTAGAAGGCATAACTGAAACAAACCCTTACTTAAATTGCTTACCTAAACGGCCACTTAAATGGCTCATGGAAGAGATTTAGTCGTACGCGTAAGCACAGAGGGTGTCTCACAAAGAATGCTTCCTCACAAGAATTTCTTGGCAGTCTCTAAATAAACCCGGTACACATAAGATGAGGGTAAAACATCACCCTCCCTTCAAGGCGCAGTGTTACTTCTCAACAATTAGACCGTGCGGACATCGCTATGTGCCGCCTCTTTCATGGCGGGAAGCAAGTGCTGTTTACTTCCTGTTGATATGAGCCGAGCGTGTTGCCTCGTCATTTTCCTACGCAGTGTTTCTCGTTAAACCTTGACTACACCGCATTAATTTTCAAGACAAACATGGCGCGGCGGATGGAGACGTGGCGCACAATGTTGGCTGGCTTGCGCGGCGTGAAGCGAAGGAAGGCGGATGTTGGCGGGCGTTTGCTGCATTGCTGCGAACATTTATGCACTGCACAAAATAAGAAGCAGCCATTTCCGGTATTTTCCCGTTTGATAATCGTTTAATAAGTTGTAAATCTATCAGAATACGCATCTACGCTTGTCTTTATAGTACGCTCAGAAGAAACTTGCCAAGGTTGACGTCTGGGCGTGTTGGTATAGCATATTAGAGTTTGGATTGCGCAACATTTTGACGAGACACACAGAAGAGACACACACCACAGAGCGCTTGTGGTGTGTGTCTCTTCTGTGTGTCTCGTCAAAATGTTGCGCAATCCCACCTGTAATACGCTCAGACGATATCTTGTAGGCATTAGCGAATATAGCTATACATGCTACGGCTGCCACGACTTGTGAATGGGGTAAATGTTGAATTGAAAATGTTTTCTTTACTGTACGCATAAAATAACATCGGGAATCCAGTAAGGTACCCCTGCTTCAAACTCCAACTCACTATGGTGCCTTTACGAAGGACGTTTTCAGACGCCTGAAGACACGTTAAATTAGCCTCTAACCGAATTTTTTCCTGATCTCGGCTGTGGAAACTATTCTTCTTTTACCATTCTAGGTGAACATACACAAATTTTGCCTCTGTACAAAAATTATGGAAGAACTCATCTCACGATGACTGTCACTGATAATGTGATGAACATTCGAGCGACAACCTATTTCTGACATAAACCTTAGTTGACGTCTGTAGATGAGATCTAAACTTTTATTACGACATACGAAAAGGGATTTCATTCAATAGACATGCCAGGAGTCATAGGGGTGTCACGTAATCAAGGAGTACAGGACGCTTATGTAACTGTCTTGGAGAAAGAGACAGAGAGAGCAAATGATAATTGAAAGGTAGCGAGGTTAACCCGGAGTGAGCCCGGTTGGCTACCCTACACTGGGGAAAGGGAAAAGGGGATGGAAAGTATAAACGAAGAAGATAAAGTCTACTGGGGATATCTTTCGGTCACTCATACCGGATCACAAACTGTGACTCAATTCGGTAGCTTTCAAAAATCGCAGCAACGCTTTCGTGGCTTTCTGTAGCTGCGATATGCGAGGCCATGGTCCCAAGGTCTTGTTCAAGGTGAACGGTGTTCTATCTAGCTGATTGAGAGCTGTGCAGATGTCATGTCTTTTGTTTTCAAAAGATGGGCAGTTGCACAGTAGATGTTCTATAGTTTCCTCGAAACCGCAGGCATTGCAGCTCGCCGCTATATGCCATTCCAAACAAAAACGTATATGCCTTGGTGAATGCGGCGTCCAAGCGTAAGGGGCAGTGCATTGTTTCCTCATTTCGCGGAAGCCCCTGTAACAGCCGCAGTTGCATACTCGGGCCGAGGGAATGCAATCGATCTTGGGTGAATTCAGGTGTGTGCCACATTTCTAATGTCATATGGTACGCTAGCTTGCTTAAGTGTTGGGCTGCATCAGTCCGCCATAAAGGTACAGAAACAAGGGTTGCTCCTTCGTGTGCTTTCCTAGCAGCTTCGTCAGCGAGGTCGTTGTCGGAGATACCGCAATGTCCAGGCAGCCACTGAAACACAACGTCGCGTCCTTTCGCGATCATACGATTCTAGATTTCTCGTATCTCCGACACGAGTTCTTCACAGGACCCGCGACGAAGTGATGACAGAAGACATTGTAAGGTCGCCTTCCAATTCCTGAATATTGCACACCGATTAGCGGGTTGGTTGTTAGTATAATTAACGGCACCTCGGAGGGCAACAATCTCCGACAAGGTCCATGTTGTCAAGTGACAAATCTCGTATCGGATGCTTATTGATCGTGATGGTATAGCCACTGCGCCGGTGGAGCAGGTCTGAGTGGATGAGTCATTCGTATATATGTGGACTCGGTCAAAGTATAAAGTGTTCAAACAATCCATAGCTGCTTGCTTCAAGGCCGCGGTAGGCAGGTCGGTCTTCTTTCTTGTCCCTGGGAGCGTAAGACGCAGTTGAGGTTGTTTTAAACACCAGAAAGCTGAGGATGAACGTGCTGAGGGTGTGAAGCCCGATGGTAGGGAGGCACGATGGACGTTGACCTCATTCGAGAAGGACGCCTGTGGTCGTCGTTCTGGCAGGCAGGCAAGAGAGCTTGATTGCATGCGTGAAATACGACGAACATGGGCGCTAAGCGTGTCGCTACTAATTTAGGTGATGATCGGAGGGTTGTGAGCCATTATCATGGTTCCTGCTGTTGATGCGCCCCGCTGAAGGCCTAGGCAAACACGTAGTGCCTGTGCTTGCACGCTCTGAAGTTCTCGAAGATTTGACTTGCATGTTTTAGCAAGCACGGGAGAACTATAAAGTAGCAATCCGATAAAGAAGGGTCGATATAACTGTACCATGGAGCCCGCTGACTATCCCCATGTTTTCCGGCGATGAACTTGAAGACTCGAACAATATATGTGAGCCTCTTCTTCAAGTGGGCCACCTGAGGGCTCCAAGAGGGATCTCGGTCAACAATGACACCCAAAAACCGATGATTTCTCTTGTAGGAGATGCATAATTGATGCATAATTGATAACGAGACATCGCTTTTCGCGTAAAAGCGACTAATGCACCTTTTTCTGTTCAGATGGTAAGGCCTGTGTGAAGATAGTCATATGCCTGTGTTGCTGCATTCTGTAGCCTTGCGCGAACCTGCAGGCGAGTGACCGCTGATGACCAGATGCAGATGTTGTCGGCGCAGCTTAAGACACTCACTGTTTCCCGTAGCGATTCGGCCAGCCCAACCATCGCGAGGTTCATAAGAATAGGGCTTAGAACACTGCCTTGGGGAACGTTTCGGCATGTGTAGTCGTCGGTAGTCAGACCATCTTCCCTACGTACGAACAAGGACCTTTATGTCAAGTAGTTTCTGATCCATCGAGATGGTCGCCCTCCTAGTTCAATTGTCAAAAGTGCGTCTAGAATGCGTTGATGGGAAACGTCGTAGTAAGCGCCTTTCACATCCAGAACTACTGATAATCGTTTCCAAGATTTTTGCTGTTGTACAGAGGACACTAGACCGATGACATTGTCTGTCGATGAACGGCTTCGTCGAAATCCCGCCATAGAGTCAGGGTACATTTTGTGGTGTTCAAGGTACCATTCGAGACGCATAAGGATCATGCGTTCCATGAGCTTCCGGACGCAGCTGGCAAGTGCTATAGGCCGATGTGATGCCAGTTCAAATAGTGACTTTCCTACTTTTAGTATCGGTACCAGGCGGCTGAGTTTCCAATCCTGTGGGACGAGACCATCTTGCCATGAACTATTAAAATGGCTGTGGAGTTCTCTTCGTGCTTCTCGACCTAGGTGGCGCAGAGCAATATATGTTACGCCATCGCACCCTGGTGAAGACGAACACCTACAGAGCGCCATAGCAGCTTCTAACTCTTCCATAGAGATTGGCGCAGCCATACTTGTATGTCATGGACGGCGGATGTCGCTTAAAGCCATGTAAGGGACTAAAACTGTGCCGCTGGCGACTTTCGCACAAAATTCCTCTCCAACGACTATCTCACGGCGGTTTTGATAGAGAGCAAGGGCGTTAAAAGTTGTCGTTGCTGGGGTCTAAAGCAAAGACCCCGTAGGGTACGCCACACACGGGACAATGGCTTGCAGGGGTCTAATGACTAGCAAACGCATTTCCATCTTTGATCCGCTAGCTTATCGATTCGGCATTTTATCTTCTTTTGCTTGCATCGCGCTTCTCTAAGGTCAACAATTGACTTTTTGCGCCTTTACTTCCTTCCTGCATGGTGATATAGTGTACAAAGCCTTCCTAATTCAATGTCATTCTCTGTACGCTTTGACAAATGCGTGAAGCAACGCGTACAATCTTGCACTGCGTCTGCTTCTGTCTTCTAATCTGCATGCGATATGTTTCGTGGAGATGTCTTCTACTCGACCATCAAAGACTGAGCAGTCGACTTGGCGAGGGACATCCCGTAATGCGGCGTCCAGACCTTCGATTCTCACATAGGTCAGAGTATGATCACTTCCATGGGTTTCAATATCAGTGAACCACTGCACGCTCGAAGTCAGGCAACGTGACACCAAAGTCATGTCAAGGCAGCTACTGTACGTTGTTCCTCGCAGAAATGTCGGACATCCGTCATTTAAAAGACACAAGTTGTGGCCTGATGCGAAGGATATTAGTGACCTGCCCCTCGAATTTATCCTGGAGCTTCCTCATGTGTGGTCGTAAGCGTTGAAGTCCCCTATTATTATCCAAGGACCGGGAGTTGCAGCCATAATATCTTGTAGAGTTTTGCTGTCAAACTGACTTGTTAGGAATAGGTGGACACCAATAACAATAAAAGAGAGCCTCTTCTTTTTCACAACTAACACAGACGTATTGGTTACCTTCGTGTGGCGCTGCCGGTTCGGAAAAATTCGTAAGGTCCTTGCGAATGTAAACTACAATCTTACTACTACGGACACACGTGGTGGAAACAAGAGGTTCATATTCTGATAGTCTTATGGTGGCTCATAAGTTCGGTTCACAGATGTCCAGTATAGGAAAGTGGTTGTCAAGCACGAATGGTCAAAAATCTGAAATACGTAACCTGAGGCCTGTCGCATTACATTGGAATATGGAGGCACTTTTGACATCATTCCGGAACGATCGCTGCTACTGTCGATGAGCCATGGTTCTACTGTACAAGATTTCCAGCACTGGACTTCTGAAGGCTTGCTAGAACTGGATTGATGGCATCCAGCACTTGCAACGCACTTCGACCTGTTGGTATCTGTAGCTTGTCCAGAAGAACATGAATAGCGCTCAGCAGAGAGCTGGTCATGCCAAAAATTTTTTGATCTTGGTCCGTCAATTTGTCAGGAGCAGTCTTAGTGTTCCTTGCTGTAGAAGTCTGATTCACTCAGTAGGAGCATATGTAGCCTCGGGTATGCATGTCAACGTGAGCAGCCGTGCTGTTCGTTGCACCATTTTCCTTTGAGCTGACTACGTTTGGCCTGGACAGAATAGTGGGTGGTAACGTACGTGGCTGGCGCTCAACAGAGTCTTTGGAGGTTCGTGATTGACGTCGGTGACGTGATCGTCGTCGCCTAATAAGTTTTTCTGCTTCTCGGTGGTAGAGACGAGTGGTCTCTAAGCATTTTCTTCAATATTGCCTTTTCCTTGCGAATCGAAGGGCATCCCTTCGAGGATCTTTCGTGAGGGCCGCTGCAGTTTGTGCACTTCAGCACACTGGTCTCGCACGTGTTAGTAGTGTGCGGCCCAGTGCAGCGAGAACAGACGGTAGTGTTCAGAACAGACGGTAGTGTGTTGCACACACTACTCCCATGCCCAAACCTCATGCATTTGCAGCACATCAGCAGTTTTGGTACGAAGGGGCGAACTGCGTGTCGTAAATGACCCACTTTTACAGGCGATGGCAGGGATTCGCCTTTAAATATGATTTTGATGCACCCTGACGTGCCGAGACGAAACGCGTTTGTGATGACGGTGTTTTCAGTAGCTGGTTTGATTAAGATCGACAGATCGGAGTCTACAATGGTGTCCTCAACATCGTAAATTATGCCAGTACTGACTTGTTTGCCCAGCGGAATATGTGGGCGGACTTTCATTTCGTGAAGTTCTGTGACACGGCGCAAAGAATCCAACGCAACCGCGTGTTCTACGTCAATCGCTAGGACGTTCTTAAGGGTGTTCACTCTGATGTCTTTGAGTTCATTCAGAACCAGTGCCTCTAGATGGGAAGACACGGCTTGCATGTTGAGCCGTCTCAGTTTGTCAGTGGCGAGAACTGGCGCGAACAGGATGGTGATCACCTCAGTATTCCGCGAAGATCTCACGGTGGACCCACTCGAATTCGATGACGGGCCGAGAAACCTTCGTTTTGCTTTACGGCTCCGCACCGGATCTAAGGTGTCGTCATGAAAATCCTCACTGCTGACATAGTACTGCATGGTGTCATCGCTGTCAGTGGTGCTCTCGGCCCCGTTGCGCTTCCTGAAGGCAGCCGCCGCGGGAACTGCCGAGTCCGGTGACGCGCGTGAGACTCCATCTCCATCGCAGTTAAGGAGGAAACAGCAGTTCAATGGCGAAGTCTAAGAATTCCACAAAATGAGTAGAGGTGGAATACGGTCTTCTGCCTGAAAGGCACTTCATCTTCTTCTCAAATATCATGGAAAGTATCTACAGAGATTCCACAGCTACCTTAATAGTCCACAAGTAGGAAGATACCTATGAAGAAAGGTGTCAGACAAGGAGACATAATCTCTCCAGTGTTATTTACTGTTGGCTTGGAAGAATTCCAGATGACATTCTCCTACACAGCAACACTGGGGACGAGTTACAACAAATGATTGAGGACCTTAACAGAGAGAGTATAAAAGTGGGGTTGGAGATTAACATGCAGAAGGCAAAGATAATCATTAATAGCCAGGCAAGGGAGCAAGAGTACAGAATCGCCAGTAAGCCTCTAGAGTCTGCAAAGGAGGTACGTTTGCAAAGGTACGTTTAACTACGTCAATTACCCTGATCATGAGAAGGAAATACAGAGAAGAATAAAAATGGTTTGGAGCGCATTTAGCAGATATAGCCAGATCCTAACTGGAAGCTTAGGACTACCATTAAAAATAAAGGTGTACAATCACTGGATTCCACGGATGCCTAAATATGGGACCGAAATTTTGAGACTGACAAAGAAGCTCGAAAACAAGTAAAACACCGAGCTAAAAGCGACGGAACGAAGAATGGTATTGGTAACGTTAAGAGACAGGAAGAGACCGGGGTGGAGCAGAGAGCAAACACGGATAGCCTATATGGAAATTGACATTAAGAGGAAGAAACGGAGCTGGGCAGGTCATGTAATGCGTACATTACATAACCGGTAGACCATTAGGGTTAGAGAATGGGTGCAAAGAGAAGAGAAGCGCAGTCGAGGGCGGGAGAAAGCTAGGTGTGGTGATGCAATTAAGGAATTCGCAGGAGCTAGCTGGAATCGGTTGGCGCAGGACAGGGGTAATTGGAGATTTCAGGGAGAGGCCTTCGTACTGGCAGCGGAGATAAAATAGGCTAGATGTTGATGATGATGATGATAATCGTTGTACAATATGGTTGATAGTATCATCTGAATCTTTAGCGTATGTGAGAAATTTTGAATTCCTACCATAACAGTCAGTAAAATTTTCAATCAAAGGCAAAAGGCAAAGATATGTAATCTTACATATTTGAACAAAAGTCCTTCTTTTGCGCTGGGACAGTACTTGACAATTTTATAAAGAAGCTGGGCATATCATTTCAGACTTTTGCACCGACATATAATTGGGAACGTTGACCGAGTACATTATAAGTTTTCAGCAAGTTAAATTTGCTATGCTCAGCTTGTGTTGTGTCCCGGTTAGGTGTGAGAAATATTTATGAGAGGGCTGGCTTGTTCGTGGTTACAATTCTATGCATTAGTAGAGCAGCGTTACAGCCCCCACCTTCGAGTAGTGGCATTATATTGGTCATTCTGAGACTTCCTTTAATTCGGCAATGCGCGGCATACTCCCGTTTGCTCCAAATTTGCCATGGTCGCGCATGAACATGTTGGCATCACGATGGCTGTACCACGCCGACTGAGTGATGAGGAAAGAATGACGTAGCTGGCATGACAAAGGCTGTATGAAGGTGATGGCGTGTGGCCCAGGGTGCGACTTTTATGAAGTCATGAGGATTGTATAACGACTACCGCGTGATGACATGACATGAGGACCACAAAATTACGACGAGTATATGACGGCAATTGCGTGACGACAACGGCAAAGAACAACCGCGTGACACGAAGCTGGAACGACAACGATTGTACGACCACGACGAGATGACAACGACGGTATCATAGTGGATGCATGATAGCGATCCTCTGACCACGATGACATGACAATGACGGCAAAATCATGATTGAAGACGGCAACATAATTACGACAGAATGACAAAGAAGGAATGTAGTCGATAAATTACGTCATCGACGAAGCGATTCTCTGACCACAATGACATGACAATGATCGCAAAATCATGATTGAAGACGGCAACATAATTACGACAGAATGACAGAGAACGAATGTAGTCGATAAATTACGTCATCGACGAAGCCGGTATCACGACGACACCATGTTGGCGATGATATAAAGAAAGGACTGGAGTGACCACGATGGTAAAACAATAGCATGACAACGACGACTTTACGACAATAGTATGACAACAAGGGCATATCGAGAGCTGGACGTAGACGTCTGAATGACGATAATGGAACGACATCACGAAGACGCTATGGCAACAAATGCACGACGACGACTGTATGACGGCGATAGTATGAGAACGGCATAAGGACGACTGCATGACAGCAAATGTGTGACGATGACTGTATTAACAAGCCTATATGACAAGAATGGCGTGACTGCGAGGGAATGACGGGAATCCGAAGAGAAGTAAAAAATTGAATTATAGGGTTTTACGTGCGAAAACCACTCGCTGATTATGAGGCACGCCGTAGTGGAGGACTCCGGAAATTTCTACCAGCTGGCTTTCTTAACGTACACCTAAATCTAAGTGCACGGGTGTTTTCGCATTTCGCCCCCATTAAAATTTGGCCGCCGAGGCCGAGATTTGAGGCCGCCACCTCATGCTCTCCAGCCCAACACGATAGCTACTGTGCAATCAAGGCGGTTTCCAAAGAGAAATCTAGAGTGAGGACCATGGCACAAACGCTATAGTACGAATACACTGGCATGACAAGAACCGCTAAATTAGGATCAGTAATAACACCATAACTGCAGTAGAATGATGAAGGATTGAGGTTCATAAAAGGATGAAGGTGATATGACGATGTCGGCATGACGAAAATAGGCATGACGAAATGCTATGACGAGAGCAGGATTACGAAGTTAAGGCGACGACTACGGAACTACCGTGGCGGCAGCGCGTTAATGATATGACAACGAATGCTCGACGACTGAAGAGCGACGACTGGCGCGACTGATACAACGGCATGAAGCAATGGGATGCAAACGAGTGTATGACAAGAGTGACTTAATGACGTGAGTCTCACAAAGCATGTGTGATGACGATAACCTTACGACAATGGCATGGTGAGAGTCGAATAACGAAGCTGTAGTGAAAGCTATAGAATTAGCACGACATCGTGGCGGTAGTCATAAAACAATTGGCTGACGACTGTATAAGGACAATGGCATGAGGACCTTGCCTTGACGTGAGTCGGATTGCATAGCTGGTGTAACGACAATGCAAAGACCCCGACGGCATCACGACCACGAGCACATGCCTAGTGGTCCTATCTATTTCCCAACTTCGACAGAGGCATAGAAGCCGTGATGACAGCGGCGTGACGAGGATAGCATCACAAAGCCGAAATGTTGACAATGGGACGCCCTACGACAGCATCACTATTGCGGAACTAGTGGCCGAACCCCGCAAAATACTACGGCCACTGGATGAGCCAGGAGGCCACACACACGCACGCACACACAAACACACAAACACACACACACGTATATATATATATATATATATATATATATATATATATATATATATATATGTATATATATATTTATATATATGCTTAATGTTTTTATATATGCTTATATATATGCTGACGCCAGATCACGATTGTGACGGCAGCGCTCGCTCGATTACTCGGGCTTCGACGGAGCAGAGTGGGCGAAAGGGGACACCTGCTGCTTCGGTGGCGCGCCAGGTGCTGCGTGTGGGAAGAGGGCATCTCCAAAGGCGCCACGTCAGAGCAGCTGTCCCTCTTTGAGTGCCAGGGCTGTCGGCCTGTCCGTTGGCCGCGCGCACTATCGTCTGCGTTCTCGGCAAGGACGAATGAAATCGTGCCAAGCGTCTCAGCATGCCAAGTTGCTCTCGAGTAGTTCACAACTCCAAGCGCCACTCATAACTCCAAGGTGTTCAATTGCACAATAATTCTACATATGCCATTCAAAATAAACAAAACAAAGAGATATAGTTTCGAGATTCGCGAGGAAAGTACGTGGTAGCTTATCAGATCCTGGCACATCTCCGTGACACCTGTCACCCACGCTGCGTGAGGGGAGTGGCGGTGAGGGGGGCAAGGGCAGCTGAATATGCAGGGAAGCGGCACTGCTGTGATCTGTACGGATGTACATTTTAAGTATTTTTAATATATACACGATTTACGCGAATAGCTTAAGTCTGTCATAATAAACAGAAGGACCTAACATACTAACCGAAAGTGTTTGCACGCAATTGTCCATATTGTTTAAGGGTCCTTTTTCATATCGACAAACACCACAGCGCTGATTCTGCCGCAGCTCCGTTCCTGCTCTAGATGCGTTGCAAGGTATAGATTAGCAACACTAATGCAACAGCGCTAGCAGTAACCTGCCATACTTTGAGGTTGGGGAGGTGAGGGTGGGTAGCAGCCTTAACACCTCTACAGTACCACAGCGATGATAGGCTCCATTAGTTCTCAGACTCAACATGTAAGGCTGCTATGATTTTTTTCTACGTCGTCTTCTAAAGTGAAGCAAGATACCTCTACCCGCAATGCTTTTTTTTGTGTCCGTGGGCAAAAACAAAACCAATCGCGCATAGCGCTCGCCGCAAGCGTTTCCGAGTAACGATTAAGGTTGCATAAGCAACAGTTGCCGGGAAGCGACAACTGTAGCATACGAAGCCGAGAGTGATGTAACTACACTTTCGCATAGAAAAAAAAAAAAAACTCAGCGCCCTTCCACTCTGTGAAGAAAAATGACCAGCGAAACTATGTGGGCCCCCTAATGGCGAACTGCACCTCCGGTGCTAGTTGGCCCGGCATTGCGCGATCTTCGGGATCGGCCCACGTATGGGAGAGTGCTTAACGCCTGCTTTACCTCTGCAGCGGGTCGGCCGGGCATTCCACTATCCTCGGGATCGGCTTACGTATGGGGAGTGCTTAAAGGGAGAATAAAGGTTACTATGAAGTCAAGAGTAAATGATAAAGCAATGCTCTAGAATCTCTAAGGCGTCAATATAATCGCGAACAGAACTTTAGTAACCGGGAAATTGAGGTAAATACATGACACGATTTGAAATCCCTTAGCAACATACCGGTACTAGCCCGATGACGAAGGCACTCCTCATCGTAATTTATGTCACTAGTACTCAACTACCCGTATTAAAATATAATTTCATTAGATCATAAGACGGAAGAGAATGCTACTTGTCCAGTTCTATTCGATTCTAAGAAAAAATGACATTTTGACGTTACCCTTGAGTAGTATGGGCGGTCAAAATGTGTCGTTTTCTCTCGACTCTGTGCCGCGCGCGCTTTGGAGTTTCAGTTGTTTCGTTATCGCGTCGTGCTGCGCTGGTTCTGCTGGCTCGCGAAACTTGCATTTGGAACACGCAGCGAGAATGACACGTCCATGTGATGTCGCGGGATTCACGAACGGTACGCGTAACTTGGCCAAGGGCAGTTGCAGCGGGGAATCCAACGTTACTTATCACTGTGTGCCAACGAGTGAACCTCTCCGTTCGAAGTGGTTGGGTGCCGTACCTCGGCCACACCGCGTTGAAAAAGAGCCAGAAATTCGCACAGTCTGCTCCCTGCACTTTCGTCGAGAGAATTACGAGTTCAACGCCGACTTACTGAAGTCGTGTGGAGTGCCTTTCAAAGCAATGCTTTCCCGTAGCGCTGTTCGGTCGGTCTTGCCTGCATTCTCCGAAACGGCAGAACAACTGCAGATAGGAGACGAGGCGCTGAGTGCGACATTTGGTTTTGACGAAGGAAACGCTACAAATGTGCGAATATGTACAGCCATGACATGCAGTTGCCGCCATAGTAGTAGGCAAAGACGCCGGCATCCCGAGCCCTCAGCAGCAGGTCACGTTCATCAGTGCTTACCTCGCTGAAGTCGAGCCCAGCATCGCGAGCCAGTGTGTCGTTGTCAGGGTCGCCCATTGCAACGAGCGTCGAAATTGGCGTCATAAAATAACGAACCAGCTGATCGTCGCGCCTTTTCCCTTCAAGTAGCCACCACAATTCCGCTAGCACGCTGCTGTCGGCTTCGTCTTGGCTCTGTTTCTGTCTGCGCGTTTGCGTTTTGCGCAGAAAAGCCGTAGCGCCGTCTGCGGGTGCCGTTTTACTCACCGACGGCGCAACGTCACTATGAGACCATGACGTGTCCCCTCCTCGATGGGAGGGCGGGCGATTTGAACTAAGCTAGAGGTACACGGACGCTTCAAAACGCGTTTTCTCTTAAAATAAGTCTCTTCTTCGCATGAAACATGCGTTTCGATGTTTCTGGGATGGCAGTTAAACAGTCCACGTTGACTTAATATTGCCCTTTAGTGTCCCTTTAACGTCTGATTGACCTCCGCCGCAAGTCGGGCCGGTATTGCACTATCTTCGGTATCGGCCAACGTATGGGGAGTGCTTAACGCCTGCTTCACCTCCACCGTAGGCCATCCCGGCATTGCACTATCTCCGGCATGGGCCCACGTACGGGGATATTTTTGCTGATAACCAGGACACAAAAATTTTCTTGGACAGTGGAGGCGTACAGTTTCGCTTTAAGAAGAAACCCGCGTAGCAACTAATTTCATTTGTGCTCTAAAGGCGCTTTGGAAAGACCAAGCATAGGACTCCTGAAGAGCAACTTGAGAACGATGAGCGGCGACGGGAACACCAACGTCAACATGCGCAACTGCGCTGTGCTCAGGCTCGGCAGGACCGAGTTCAAGGCTAGGAAGGAAAATTCTGAAGCGCAGTGGTGGATGATGAGAGCACTGTGCACTCTCTAAAAATGGGGAAATTTAACTGGCGAGCACTTTTGTTTCTACGTTTTGTGAGGGTCTGCTTGATAATGTTACCACTTTCCGATTTTTCGAAGTCGTGCCTTGACGTTAGCACACAGACTTGCAGCACAATATATGTATCTTGCTTAGCTTTTTAAATATGTAAGCGTTGGTATGCCTAGCCAACGATCAAAACCGTTGGTCTGTCAGTTACCATAAGACGAATCGCTATAAATAAATTATTTTTATATAAAGACACAATAAATTCGAAAGTAGAAACATTGGTGATGGTCTGTTTCGAACCTGCGACCTCGCGCTCAGAAGGCGAGTGTCGTGCCCTATGGGCTAAACACCCACCCTTGTAGAAGACGAATATAGTGAACTATATGACTACGTTGTAGCAGCGTCTTAAAGCAAATGCCAAAGGAGATCAGTTTATGAGAAGGCTTTCTTGAGAGATTTGTTGATGGAATAAAAGCCATCTCTAAGACAACACGTATAGCTCCTTTGGAGCAATTTACATGTAAGAAAAATTACGATTACGCGAAAATTGATAGACAAATGCACCACATAGCCGATGCACGGCATTAAGAATATTGGCACCTGGTTTGGCACCTAACAGCTTTCTAACTGTTCCAAGCCACTAGTGAGGTTGAGTGTATTTGTGGTTGGCTCCGGATGTGTACATTTACGCACATCAGCTTTTCAGTATACGAGCCTCATTGGTATGAAATTGTGGTGCGCGGCCCTGTATTCCATTCGCACTCGATATACTGTAGCATGGACATGCCTATAATTCTACTCTATTTAACTTCCCGGAATGGTGAGGGTGGGATCCTTTCCAATCTGTGAGTGGCTTAGATAATTAATTACATTCCTTCAATTCCAGCAAGTGAAACGCTGAGCGTCGTTTCAAGTTGAGCCTGTTGGTTGTTTATTATTGCGGGGAACAACACAGACTAGCTTAAAAAGAACATGTCACCTTTTCTTCATGCATTACTGTATTGAATGCGGTTTCATTTTCTCTTAAGAAATGCTAATAATCTATGGTGGGTGATTCTCCAAGACTACGATCGCGTACAATGACTACATTTTGTGCTGGAAAAAAAAAAAGTTGCAATAACATTTTCGAAAAACAAGTCACCCCTGCATGTTGCTCAACATTGTCAGCCTTCATACTGCATTCAGTGCTTCGCACATTAGGGAAGCTGCCTACATTTGCCAGATTTTGATTAAATTGAAATAAAACGAAATTTGGTTGCTGAGCGAGACCAGCTAATCAGGGGACCAGTGCATTTGACCTGACGGTACGCATTATGAACTCGACAACGGATACATAAACTAACAAAGGAAGAAAACGGACAGCAACATGGGTAAGTGACCCACCCTGCAAGCCGCCTGCTTTTCCATTTATGAACAATACACTATTGCCAGGCAACGAGACGAAGTGGGCTAATTCCGAAGTGAAGCTTAAGAATGCACTAGAGAGAAGGGACGTGAACCACCTCCTGCAGAAAAATCTACACTGAAGGAGAGCAGTCAGTTCTCTAACCGTTGTGAATGATGACTTCAGTCTGCGTTTAATTGAAAAAACATCGATAATCCTAATTAAGTTTCTTTTTCGAATATTCATGCATCCAAATTGAACATAAAGTGAACTGTTTTCCGCTCTTCCAAGATTGCTCGAGAACATACTTCGGCCGAAATGTTTAATAATGGCGGTGAAATCTTGTGGAATGATGTGAAGATTAAAGCAAAGGTGTAAAATGTATTAACATATGGAATGTGTGAGGAGGTATTCTTCATATATTATCATTTGTCATAAAGCAGCTAATGTAATTTTCAGTCACTGATATTTTTTTGACCGGTAGCGTCGGTCGGGATAAGACCAATGTTATGTGCTTGATGTGGCGTCACACCGCTTTCCAAGTTGTGCATGTAGAGTAGTCTAGCACTATTGCGCGTTTTATTGCACGGACGACAATATTAAACTTTAAGTGTCATCGTGAAGTCAGTGTTAGTATTTTTGGCTGCGTAAATTGGCCACATTAGGTACATTTGAAGTACAATGAACCTTTTTCTTTGCCTTATTGATATTGTTGGCAGTCTAGTGAGAAAAGCAAGCTAAATCTTACATAGTGCGTACAATTATTCAGCGTCTACACAGCAGAATTTCTCACTCTCGCACGCGCGTTTAAACCAAGCGCACTTGAACTCGACCCCAATCACCAGCTGTCAGCGTACTCTACGCGCTGCTGTCAATGTGATAATGGGCAGTTGACGACAAAGGCATGGCGAGCGAACAATGGCGGGTAGCACAAAATACGAGCCGAAGCCCTATTGCGCTTGTTCTTACGTTCTTTTCCCTAGTTTACACCGCTCCCGGCAAAAGGTGGCTGTTGCTTAGAAGTGCCGCTACTTATAGACTTTGGAACGAGACATTATCCCCAAAATGTCGTTATCACGGTAACCCTTATACTCTGGGTGTCCGTTAATACCGGTAGTGTTGTTGTAACCAAGAAGGGTGCTATCGACGATAGAAACAAGATCAGAAAGGGTCTGCTGCCTAAAGGTTTTAGGCCAAAAAGCAGAAAACACAATATGGTCAAATATCTTATACGTTTCGAGAAATTTGTCCTCTGGGGTTCTGACGTATTGTATTCCTTTGCGTGTGACAGGTACGCTATGTTTCTGCCAGCCTTTGCTGACGTCAAAAGAATGTTCTAGCAAACAGGTCGTTCTGCAATGGTGGCATTTTAAAATGTCAGAATTTTTACTGCAGTGTCACGAAATGGGAGTTTATTTTTGTAGAGGAGCTATGCATTTGATATGTGAGCGCTTTTCACTGCCCTATTCATTTAACTTGGCCGTACTTACGAGATCAATTCTTGAGGGGGTAGCATATAATATTGCATTCATATTAAAGAAGGTGATTTATGTGGCGGAACTGTGACACGTGCGATTTTACAAATTCAGATTGCAGCGTATTTCATCTTAAGTCGTTTCGCTGATAAAGTAGGGGAAATGACGATGGGTTTATACTGATGGATGCTCATTTGGTGAGCGACACTTGCAGAGAGGTCCGTAGTAAATTTATCTGCATTTTCACGTCATTATTTTCGTGTCACTTCTATACAGACGCTAAAAATGAAGAGATATTTTTGCTTGCTGTATTTTGGAGCACGGCGAATGATTGTTCGGCGCCTGCTGTAATAGCTTGCTGAAGTCGGCAGCCACATTCGATGATGGCGCTGCTATAAGGACAACGTCTAAACAGCCCAAAATTTAGCACTTGTTCAGATATTCCTCTAAAATCATTGCCAAGCCTCTCTGAGTCTCAACTAGCTGCCGGTGCTGCGCAGAATTGAAAGAAATGTAAAAGGATGTATGTGGTTTTTGCGGCGCAGTGTGTAGGCATAAAATGGAATGACTTTGTCCGACGACTTTGTCGGCAGTGAGGCATGGACGAACATATCCATAACGCGAAAAAGAATTTGAACTTTTCACATCGGCATCGCCTTTTTTGCATGAAATGGTTAAAATATGAATGCGACATTATTACGGACGTCTCGCCCAAGGCATTGCTCAAGGTAGGTCCTAATATTCGACATCTTAACGGACTCTGTTAGTTCTATGTTAAGCTTGATCTATGGAACTAATATTCTTTTAGCAAAGAACACGTCACACGTTCCAGGCATGTGCGAAGAGAATGGTGGTCTTGGCGACGCTGGTTTGCTGCTTCTAATGTTTGCTTGATCAATTGTTTAGCCCCATTTACAGACATGACACTGGAATTTGCGCAACAGAGAATGGCATGGAAAAAGAAATGCTCACTGAAAATTATCGACGTTATTCTAGAACTGACAGTGATGCTAACTTTTATTCCTGCGAATAAGAACGTAAGAAAACTTAGTGCCGCTCAAATTGATACTTTAAAAAAATATTGCTAAGTGAACCATCATAGAGAAACCCGATAAGGCCTTTAGGCTGAACAATTTGGTAAAGCAGGTCTACGATCTTCCCTACATAAGTTTCTTGACTCATTATCATGAAATCCGCCGTTCTCCCATAATTTTTCTCGAGTATTTATGTTTTACTCTAAGAACTAACCCTGGGAGTGTAAGCCAGCGTCATCACTCACAAACTTTGGCGGTGGATCTAGAACATCCTTTCTGCCTCAGGCGTCAGGAGTATGTGATCTTTTTGTGTGAAGGCAACGGGTCAATAAAGCCCCAAATGCTACCTGAAGGCATCAATCTTGCCGGATTCAAGACCCTCATTATGTAGGAAAAGAGAAGATACGGGGTTAACCGAGGGGTCTTATTTTATTAATCATATAATAAGAAGTCAACAAACAATGACACCAAGGACAACATAGGAGAAATTACTTCTACTAATTGAATTAAAGAAATGATTTGTAATGTATGTGTGTGATATGTAAATTTTATGTAATAACGAGGGTCTCGAATCCGGCAACATTGATGCGTTCAGGTAGCATGTGTGACTTTATTGACCAGTTGCGTTCAAACAAAAAAGATCATGTACTCCTGACGCAGATATACTTGTTTGAGCTAAGTCGCTACCATCTTCAATAATTCTTTTATGCGAAAGAAAGAACATGAGTGTATTGTTCTGCGTGACGTTGCGTGCTATTACCTGCTGCGTGTCGCAGTCTTAACGGTTGACGGAGTGAGCAATTTCGCATCAAACGTGAGTAAAATGACACTCTTATTCACTAGTTTATTGGTATATGCAGCTGCGGTCTAATGAGGCCGTACATTAAATGAAACAGTATTATTTAAAATAATGATTGGATTGTTCACAAAAATACTAGTGGCTTTACCGCACGTCCCCTTGCATAACTTTATTTTAGCTTTTAAGTATATTTATTAATGAATGCCTTACAAGGGAACTCAGGAAGACATTCTGTAAGGTTGCAATATCATTACATTGACATGAAACAAGCGTTAATAAACAAGGCACAAAAAAAGACATCAGCCAATAAATTGTTTTTTCCCGCAACGCCAATGGCATTCAGCAGCAAGCTATAAGCACCAGATCTACGGACGGGGAGATAATAAAATATTTACGAACATCATTGCACTGGAGATTGGGCGTAAAACGCGAATATTGCCGTATCAATTGCTCAATCGTAGCAATGTAAATTACGAATAGAAAAACAAGGAAACAAATGCTAGGGACAGAACAATGAAACTCTACCGTCTACGATAAGCTATGACGTCACAGACAATGAATGGTGTTTTAAAATGACCCTTCTGGGCGCAGTGTTGTGTTGTGGGAGGATGGGGCCAAATAGCGTTCCTGGTGGTTTTCGTTAAGCATCCTTTTTATTTTATCTTTGCTTAAGGAGACGTTTTTGTGAGTAGACGGGCCAGTGCTTACTCACCTCTTAAAAGACGTTTGTGAAAAGATGGATGTGGCTGGAAGAATAAATAAATGATTAAACCATATAGTCCGTACAGTCTGAAGTTCAAGCTCAAATACAGAATGAAGTGCGCGTGTATCTAAGGGTTCAGAAAGTGCGAACTTCCTTCTGAAGGTCAAATGACGTTAATAATAAGCGTGACGTTCCATACGCAGCACTCACGAACACGCATAGAAGAGCCACGTGGACACGGTAACGAAAGGGAACATGGACTCGCTATTAGGAGAAAATTCATTTCGCATTGTCATGCACGAATACAACGTTCTGGAACGATAACCCCACAAAATACGAAAATGTATTAAGTTGGTTTTTCTTATGAGGAGATATTCGCAATTCGACAAGAATATGCTAATTCGTGGCTTGCAATTTTCTGTAAATTATCATTATAGAGAGTATCCTTATAGATTGTAAATTATCCTTTTTCTGCAAGCCGCGCACAATAAATTTTCATTAATATATAGGTGTCGTATCCAGCTCGTATATTCGAGTAAAGACACCTCAAAAGAGTGACGTAATTTTAGCAGTTTTATAGACGATGCTATACGTCTTGTAATAAGTATCTTCAGCTAAACACAGGTTGCTTTCTGCTGATTCTGTATTTCTGTTTATTCTGTTTCTGTTCATTCTGTACACTGACGTCTCTCTCATGTATTCGGCACCTTTAATCACTATTAGTGAACCGAGTTCCCTTAGGGTTTGGGCCACCATATTCCTTTAAAAACAAAGAGCATCCCTCGCCGCTAGTGGTACTAGCCGTTGTCCATCATACTGGCACGCCATGCCATCAGTAGCGATCGGCAATCACTCTAATGTCACTATTACTTCGAATTCACTACAGTATTGTCATAAAAGAAAACCCGTGCTCGGTTGTAAGCCTTCGTAAGCCTTCGTCAGCCTTCGCAAGCATATAAAAGTGTCTAGGCTAATTATTTACGCACGACGCTAATGCTGGAATGGAAAAAAGGAAAAATTATTCCTTTGAACAAATCTGGCAGCAGAACGTCACCTACAATTTATCGTACTACATCATTACCAGTACCTGGTGCAAAGTACTCAAGTTTATTATTTTTACTAACCTTGCTGATTTTCCTTAGTCTAATTGATTTTTTGCGCCATGAGAAGACGGATTACGAAAATCATTGTCATGCGAATCGCAATTGTTAATATTTACTCACAAACTACACTAAATACTTTACCGTTCTTCTCTTCCCGATTGCACCTTTTTAGTGTTTACAAAAGCTTTTGACAAAGCCTGCCATAAACTTTGACTTTATTAACTAAGCAATATAAACTATGATAATAACGGTCTAAAATGGACTGAGTCATTTGTCGTTAACTGTTCCCAGTTCGTAAAAGCTAATGGTCATAACTCACCCCATAGCAACGTCCAGTCGGGCGTCCCACAAGGCTCCGTCCTGGGACCTCTGTTATCCCTTATCTATAATAATGACTTACCTTTAACACTAAATTTTGACATACACTTATTTTCAGACGACTGTGTAATGTTTGAAAAACTAACTAAGAAACATGACTTCGCCACGGTGCTTCACGCCGACCTTAATAGCGTCAGCAATCGGTGCCGATTGTGGCGAATGGAACTCACCAATAACAAGTGTAAATTTGTGAGAGTATGGCGATGTAACGATAACCTGCCTGTATACTACCTAAGCAACGTTCCTTTAGAAACGACAAGCTCATATGAGCACTTAGGTGCGCATATAACATCTAAATTAGAGTGGAATCATCACGATGAATATAATAATCGCCAAGCTAACCACTGGCAGTGATACTTACGCCGTAACTTTGTCGCACTGCATCATCTATAAAATGACTACTCTTTTAAAACCCTGTTATGGCAAAAACTCGCGTACGCTGCAGCTATATGGGACCCCTTTCACGAAAACCCAATACATTCTTGTGAACTAAAACAAAACAACACAACCGTGCTGCGAGCGAATATTTAGTGAAATCTAATCTGGGCTCTCAGCCACTGGGCACAAGTTGAAGCATTTATCGTTTTTCATTATTTCATAAGCTGTATCCCCAGCCTATTTTCCACCCCAAATTCATGTCGCGACCGTGTTACTTATCTCACCGTACTAGTCATCAGCATAAAGTTAAAGTTGGCGCATGTAACCCGACAGATTTTTCGTCATTCTTGCCACGTACGTCAAAAGATTGGAAGGATCTTCCCGCTGATATTGTGTCCATTAACGACAATGAAAAATTTCGAAAAGCGCTAGTTTGTACAAGGCCATAGTCTATTACTGTATAGATCGAACTTTCAACTGAAATTGCATAATTAGCAAGTATTCTGTACAAGTTCGTAATATATTTCCTCCCTGTTTCTTGTATAACCCACTGCCTTCTCTAATGCTGAAAGGCCCTGAGGTAAACAAATAAATAAATAAATAAATAAATAAATAAATAAATAAATAAATAAATAAATAAATATATAAATAAATAAATAAATAAATAAATGGTAGATGCAAGGAGCTTAGAGCAAAGCAGCAACAGAGATATGGCAGAACTGCGTTTATAAAAGATATAATCGACTGAGTAATTTTTTTTTTTCTGGACCTCTTTGACTTTATCGATGCTAGTAGTTTTTGTCATACGGCACACCTATATACTTTTTCTGGTATTAAAGGTTGCGGACAAATATTTTCGAAGTCACTCATACCCTACCCCTCGCTATACGCACGCCAGTCATAGGATGACTCTCAGCTAGTATAAAGGTGCGAGAACATTTCTGAGAAATTTGAGTTCAACTCTAACGTCGGTCTCGAAATGCCGGATATGGCGTCGTCCACATTTTTGTGACGTCCACACAAAGAATAAGCTTGGTTGCTGTTGTGTATCAACAGGGCAGGCTGCAAATGTTTAACGTGGAAAGTAAACCATGGAACTGTATTCATTTTATCTGATTTAGCTAGCGCGTGGCAGCCGCAGCTGTTCCAGAAACGAAGCGAGTCAATCTAGCGTGACGTGGTGATGCTTTCCGGCGCTGTTAACTAAATGGGAAAGCATTTCTCTGAAACAAATCTTATAGAGAATAATGTAGGGTACTCTTATTATTGCGAGTGTTCTTCTAAGGTTTAGAATTTAAGGGCTGCAATTCTTTATTTATCACAAATAATGGCAAGTGGAAAAATTTCGTGTCGGTATTCTGGAAAAACTGCATGACCCAACTCTGTGTCCAACCTAGAAGGCATAACTGAAACAAGCCATTACTTAATTTGCTTACTTAAATGGCCACTTAAATGGCCCGTGGAAGAGATTTAGTCGTACGCGTAAGCACAGAGGGTGTCTCACAAAAAATGCTTCCTCACAAGAATTTCTTGGCAGTCTCTAAATGAAACCGGTACACATGAGAGGAGGGTAAAACATCACCCTCCCCTCAAGGCGCAGTGTTACTTCTCAACAATTTCACCGTGCGGACATCGCTATGTGCCGCCTCTTTCATGGCGGGAAGCAAGTGCTGTTTACTTACTGTTGATATGAGCCGAGCGTGTTGCCTCGTCATTTTCCTACGCAGTGTTTCTCGTTAAACCTGGACTACACCGCATTAATATTGAAGACAAACATGGCGCGGCGGCTGGAGACGTGGCGCGCAATGTTGGCTGGCTTGCGCGGCGTAAAGCTAAAAAAGGCGGATGTTGGCGGGCGTTTGCTGCATTGCTGCGAACATCTGTGCAGTGCACAAAATAAGAAGCAGCCATTTCCGGTATTTCTTCCGTTTGATAATCGTTTAATAAGTTGTAAATGCATCAGAATACGCACCTACGATTGTCTTAATAGTACGCTCAGAAGATATCTTGTAGGCATTAGCGACCATAGCTACATGATACCGCTGCCACAACTTGTGAATGGGGTAAACGTTCTATTTATAATGTTTTCTTTACTGTACGCATAAAATAAAAGGGGGAATATCTTTATATCGGGAATCGAGTAATGTACCCGTGCTTCAAACTCCAACTCGATATGGTGCCTTTACGAAGGACGTTTTCAGACGCCTTAATACACGATAAATTAGCCTCGAAGCGAATTTTTTCCTGATGTCGGCTGTGAAAAGTATTCTTCTTTTGCCATTCTAGGTGAATATACACAAATTTGGCCTCTGTACAAAGATTATGGAAGAACTCATCTCACGATGACTGTCGCTGATAATGCGATGAACATACAAGCGCCAACTTTTTCTTGACATAAACCTTAGTTAACATCTGTAGATGAGATCTAAATTTATATTACGACATACGAAAAGGCATTTCATTCAGTAGACATACCAGCAGTCATAGCGGTGTCACGTAATAAAGGAGTACAGGACGCTTACGTAACTGTCTTGGAGAAAGATAGAGAGAGAGCGAGAAAGAGAAAGAGAGCAAATCATATATGAAAGGTAGGGAGGTTAACCAGGAGTGAGTCCGGTTGGCTACCCTTCATTGCGGAAATAAAAAAGGGGACGGAAAGATAAAAAGAAGAAGAGAAAGGAGTACAGGACGATTACGTAAATATCTTGGAGGAAGTGAGAGAGAGCAAATGATAAACGAAAGGTAGCGAGGTTAACCAGGAGTGAGCCCGGTTGGCTACCCTACTCTGGGGAAAGAGAAAAGGGGACGGAAAGTATAAACGAAGAAGTTGAAGTCTACTGGGTATATCATTCGGTCACTTATACCGGATCACAAACTGTGACTCAATCCGGTAGCTTTCAAAAATCGCAGCAATGCTTTTGTGGCTTTCTGTAGCTGCGATATGCGAGGCCATGGTCCCAAGGTCTTGTTCAAGGTGAACGGTGTTCTATCTAGCTGATTGAGAGTTGTGCAGATGTCATGTCTTTCGTTTTTAAAAGATGGGCAGTAGCACAGTAGATGTTCTATAGTTTCCTCGACACCACAGGCATTGCAGTCAGCGCTATATGCCATTCCAAACAAAAACTTATATGCATTGGTGAATGCGACCTCCAAGCGTAAGGGGCAGAGCATTATTTCCTCATTTCGCGGAAGCCCCGGTAACACCCGCAGTTGCATACTGGGGCCGAGGAAATGCAATCGATCTTGGGTGAATTCACGTGTGTGCCACATTTATAATGTCATATGGTACGCGTGCTCGTGAGTCCATGTGCTGCTCACAAACGATTTCAGCATACCCATCGACTTGAAACAATGCATGTTGATTATTTACTTAATTTTATATTATTATTATTATTATTATTATTATTATTATTATTAATAATACTATTATTATGATTATAATGGGAGGAATGATTAAAGCTTGCTTGACTTCCGCCGTGGGAAATGCCGAGTGTTGCACAAGCTCCGGTATCGGTGCACATTTGTGCCCACGGACACGACAAATGTATTTCTGGACAGAGTTATACAGCTTTGCTGTGAAAGCGCCTGTGACGTCAATATTACCGCCCTAAATTTTGTCACTATGGCACCGTCACCATCTGCACGGCCCCGCGAGGAGATGCTGAGCAAGCAGTTCCCCTTTGTTATATTCCTTGCCTCGACGGCAGCGCATTGTTTTCTGGACACTGACGCGCTAAATCGGCGCCATCGCTTGGTTGTGCATGCCTTTTGTGACCGAGCAAGCTCTCGGCGGCACACGTTCACTGGTATATTGGTATTACAGCTTTAAACTGCTTGCCCTCGGAAAAACAACGTAAATATGCAGGGTGTTTCAGCGAACACTTTCAAAAATATTTAAACGTTGCCTGTGGCAGATATAACAATTCTAGTTGATGAGCTGGTCTACTCGAAGCGGCGGGCAATACTTAAACAAAAAATTGAGATGCGAAATTCACGAATTAATAAAAATTCACGAATTAATTTTTTAACTAATTACATTATGGCCCATATCGCAATTTACAAATTCTAGTCATGGAGTTCGCAAGGCGGATCCACTTGGAACAAGTTTTCAAGATGGCACCAGTTTCGAG